>NC_090261.1:48187938-48262938 GCF_037325665.1 Littorina saxatilis | reverse complement strand
TACTTTGAGGGCCCCAAAGGGTTTAAAATCGTGATCGTGATTGGCGTTTTTTGACCTTTCTGTGACCGTGATTGCCGAAATTTCCATTTCTGTGATCGTGATGGGACTTTGCCCGTGATCCGTGATGACAAAAAAATCAAATCTCGTGATCGTGATCGTCATTTGTTTTCGTGATCGTGATGGGCATTATTGCAAAGCATTTTATTTTCAACGTACATTTTTCACAACTGTATCACTCTATGATCCTCTATTCGTCAAAGAGCCAATCCCGATTGAAGGGGAAGCAACAACACATTCAGAAATATGATTGCTTCCTTTTAAGAGAACCAATCACACACAAAAAGGGATCCAATCAGAATGCAAATTGCAAAAGTCTGCCAAACTTCATCCAATGGAAGGGCTTCGTGCAAAAGTTTTGAGTGCATTCAGTCAAATTCGAATTCGAAGATCAAAAATGGTGTGCAGCGGTACTGTCATCGAACTTCTGTTATATTTTGTGGATTCAAGCCAGACCAAAGCAGGCGGCGAGAATCAGTGCCGCCTTCCTTGGTGGAAAGGTCAGGCTACGGGTCGGTCTTTCCGAAGACGAAATATCATCTATGTTGCACTATGACTGTTCTGAATGTAGGCAAAGATCTTGAAATTTGTTCACGATTTTTGAGTTTGAGTGAGATCATTGACATTGGCGACATTGCCACGTCCGGCTGTCACTCGCTCAGTGTGACCTCGACTGGTTCGAGATCGAGTCTGCGTGTAGCCAAAACCGAAACTAGAAATGTGTTTTTCATCCCAGCAACGTGGACACGCTTGGCATAGATTCTAATTGTCGCTTCTTTGCATTAAGCTTGGATTTATTTTAGCGCCTGTAAACTTTAATATCAACAATGGGTTAAATTCAGAAACAATGGCGGGGAGACGATCAAAGACGATCAAAGTCATGTTCGTTGGGGATTTTGTCAGGCATGCTACTTTTCCGGTAATTGCCGGAAATCCGATAAAACCGTTTCCAAAATCCGGTAAAGTCAAATTTATTCCGGTGAAGTTGAAAAATTTCCGCAAAAACAATCCATGTGAATATTGCGCAACGCGACCGGGCGCCGGTCTCAATGAAGTCAGCGCACAGTAGTGTTGTTTTCACCAGTTTGGAGGTGTGTTGAATGGTGGTGGGGGGAGGCTAAAATGGGATTTTTAACAAGATCACAACACTATTACAGCCCTGAAAATGATGCCCAGAATGCACCAGATTGCACAGATTTTAACCGTTTTTTGAAAAAAATTCCGGGGGGGCATGCCCCCGGACCCCCCTAGTTGGCTCGCCTGCTTTGCAGACTCAGTGGCACTGCGCGCTTCTTTCAGGTAAAACCATTTTGGGTCTGTAGCATTCCTTTTCAAGGCCATGAAACCAGGCGATGGTGTACCTCAAATTGTATGGCAAAGTTGAAAATAAAGAACCCATCACACAAAGGCCTACATGTACTTAAATTTCAATCCACCCAATAGTTTTTGAGAAAATGGGTTTACAAGCTTTAGCTCTGGAAATGTGAAATTGTGCAAGTATATATTCATGTGTGTGAGTGAGGGTGTGTGAGTTGAATGTGTGAGTAGAGAGAGAGAGAGAGAGAGAGAGAGAGAGAGAGAGAGAGAGAGAGAGAGAGAGAGAGAGAGAGAGAGAGAGAAAACAATGAAAACAACATTCTTGTTACTGATTACAAATCATGATATGTATTTCTATGTGTGTAAGAAAGAGAATTAAAAAAATAATAACAAAAAAGTGCAACAGTTCTCACTTTGTGTTGAATAAACAATAGATCCAGAGGAGAAAATTACTGTGTGGTTGTGTTTACTTTGACACGTGCTTTCTGTACATGCAACTTTTACCGTGACCGTGATTTGCCACTGGTGTTCGTGATCGTGAAAACAAAAATCAAGGTAACTGTGATCGTGAAAGCTAAAATTTCCCTTCCCGTGATCGTGATGACCCCCCCTTTGGGGCCCTCTACTTTGACCGGGCCAATCGATTGAAGTGAAGCGATTTTCCAACGGTTGCGCCGCCGAAGGCTGAATCAAGTCATAATAGTGAGAGAAAAGGCTATTTGACGTCGCGGCAAGCTGGAACTCAAGAAATTATCGACCAAGTTCCAAAGATTCGCAAAGGAAAGGTATTCTTATCAGATGGATGCAATTTCGCGTGTCAAACAATCAACCTTTTGTCATTATATATTCAAATGAGCAACTTACAAAAGCTATCAATACGTCTTTGATAGTGTTGATTCTGAACACAGTGTTTCCTTTTCAACACAGGCGTTTTGGGAAATCGTTCTTTCTTGTCAGTGATCTCAAGAGATAAATCTATTAGTCGAACATCTTTTCGCATTATTTAGTGTGTGCATTGTTTTGACCTTGCCAGGCGATTGAAGTGAAGCGATTGTCCATCTTTTGTGCCGCCAAAAGCTGAATCAGTTCGTTACGAAGTGTAAAGTAAAAAGCCCGTCGCGGTGAGCCGAATTTCGAAATTATTACCCATTTTCAAAGAGCTCACAGAGAAGATTAAAACAGACAAATCAAATGTGTAGCAAAAGGTCATTCCGTTTTTGGCTCACGTAAGTGTAGCCTATGCGATGGTAAACTTTGTCTGTCTGTGCGTGCGTGCGTGCGTATGTATGTGTGTATGTCTGTGGTAGAAACTTTAACATTTCCGAGTCTATGTGTGAGTGGTTATCCAAGACTATGGATAAAGCTCGCATAAGATTACGTCACGGTCAAAAGTGTTTGACGTCAATTAATGCATCATGACGGCATGCCTCCCTGTAGTCTTTCTCTCTCGCGTGGTGTGTGTGGTCTCGGTCATTGTTATTTTGAGCGGGCCGAGACTATTTGACAGTCGTGTCCCTGTAAGTAGGCTACATGCAGACAGACAGATCTAGATCTAGTGTCTCTCTTTCTTGCACAGTGTCACCTATAAGCTTACTGTGTGTGTGGGTGTGTATGTGTGACGGAGTGAGTGAGTTTGTGTTATGTTACTGTTTGTTGATTTCTTACGGGAGCCTTGAAGGCTTCGCCTCTTGTTTCATGATGTAGTCGAGAGAGCCATTAATGAAAACCATAGTAACTTCTTGAAGAATATTGCTTCCGAAGGCAGTGTATTTATTCCAACCAAGGAACATCATCCGTTATAGTGAACAGATCTCACAAAAAAGGCAAACGCTTGCGCTAAATGTGTATGACCGGATCATAAACCTGTTTTGACCTTGAAATTTGACGACGCCCAACCACATTATTTTTAGTTTTCTTAGATCTATTGATTTAGATCTAAATAGAGTGTTTGGTAGTTATTTGAGACCGTGTAAACTCTCCAGTGGAAAGGGTGTTTGAAACATGCGCTTTAGTAAGGTACGGCACAGAATGTGCGTGCTTTAGCTAGATTACCTTTGTATATTTAGTCAAGTTTTGACTAAATATTTTAACGTAGAGGGGGAAATCGAGACGAGGGTCGTGGTGTATGTGTGTGTGTGTGTGTGTCTGTCTGTCTGTCTGTCTGTGTGTGTGTGTAGAGCGATTCAGACTAAACTACTGGACCGATCTTTATGAAATTTGACATGAGAGTTCCTGGGTATGAAATCCCCATACGTTTTTTTCATTTTTTTGATAAATGTCTTTGATGACGTCATATCCGGCTTTTCGTGAAAGTTGAGGCGGCACTGTCACGTTCTCATTTTTAAACCAAATTGGTTGAAATTTTGGTCAAGTAATCTTCGACGAAGGCCGGGGTTTGGTATTGCATTTCAGCTTGGTGGCTTAAAAACTAATGAGTGAGTTTGGTCATTAAAAATCTGAAAATTGTAAAAAAAAATATTTTTTTATAAAACGATCCAAATTTACGTACATCTTATTCTTTATTATTTTCTGATTCCAAAAATATATAAATATGTTATATTTTGATTAAAAACAAGCTCTGAAAATTAAAAATATAAAAATTATTATCAAAATTAAATTGTCCAAATCAATTTAAAAACACCTTCATCTTATTCCTTGTCGGTTCCTGATTCCAAAAACATATAGATATGATATGTTTGGATTAAAAACACGCTCAGAAAGTTAAAACGAAGAGAGGTACAGAAAAGCGTGCTATCCTTCTCAGCGCAAGTACTACCCCGCTCTTCTTGTCAATTTCACTGCCTTTGCCGTGCGCGGTGGACTGACGATGCTACGAGTATACGGTCTTGCTGAAAAATTGCATTGCGTTCAGTTTCATTCTGTGAGTTCGACAGCTACTTGACTAAATGTTGTATTTTCGCCTTACGCGACTTGTTACATTTAGTCAAGTTATGACTAAATGTTTTAACATAGATGGGGGAATCGAGACGAGGGTCGTGGTGTCTGTGTGTATGTGTGTGTGTGTAGAGCGATTCAGACTAAACTACTGGACCGATCTTTATGAAATTTGACATGAGAGTTCCTAGGTATGATATCCCCGAACGTTTTTTTCATTTTTTTGATAAATGTCTTTGATGACGTCATATCCGGCTTTTCGTGAAAGTTGAGGCGGCACTGTCACGCCCTCATTTTTCAACCAAATTGGTTGACATTTTGGTCAAGTAATCTTCGACGAAGCCCGGACTTCGGTATTGCATTTCAGCTTGGTGGCTTAAAAATTAATTAATGACTTTGGTCATTAAAAATCTGAAAATTGTAAAAAAAAAATAAAAATTTATGAAACGATCCAAATTTACGTTCATCTTATTCTCCATCATATTCTGATTCCAAAAACATATAAATATGTTATATTTGGATTAAAAACAAGCTCTGAAAATTAAATATATAAAAATTATTATCAAAATTAAATTGTCGAAATCAATTTCCTTGTCGGTTCCTGATTCCAAAAACATATAGATATGATATGTTTGGATTAAAAACACGCTCAGAAAGTTAAAACAAAGAGAGGTACAGAAAAGCGTGCTATCCTTCTTAGCGCAACTACTACCCCGCTCTTCTTGTCAATTTCACTGCCTTTGCCATGAGCGGTGGACTGACGATGCTACGAGTATACGGTCTTGCTGAAAAATGGCATTGCGTTCAGTTTCATTCTGTGAGTTCGACAGCTACTTGACTAAATGTTGTATTTTCGCCTTACGCGACTTGTTGATTGTATGTTGTCTCATCTATATGAAGTTAAAATGATATGGTTTCTTTTTTTTAATTTTTTTTTTAATCTAAATGCAAGTAATGGAATATGGAATATATATGAGATGTGAAAACAGCACGAAACGAGATGACAGCATCATTAATCAATTTAATGCATACTTACATTGTCAAAAAGATCACCAAGGAGAAACTTTTGAAGTGTACAGCCCTTTCCTTTGTCAAAATGAAGCCAACAACTCCTTGATTATCAAGTGAAACCAGACGAAAGGGTAGAACATGTGTATTTTGATGCTAAGGGTTGCATAACCAGGAAACAAATCTACATCTGACACTGCATGGTCCACAACCATGTTCTCTACATACAGAACAAAATGATTTGATTGAAGAGTTGGTTAGTATCCTATCAAAGAGCTTTCGTTTTTAAAACAAAAAGGTGATGCTGATGCGTGTGTCAAGTTTTTGAGAAATAACTACTGCGATTCATTTGCACTTGACATCATTTCTTTCAAAATCTTCCTTGATACTGTACGATGGCATAATCTGGAGTTCAAATTAACTATGAGGTACACACCTGATGTGAACAAATCTTGGACCTATGGTTATAAACTCTTATGAGATGTTTCTGTATTTTGTGGGTGGATACAAACACACAAACCATAATAATACATATGTCTGTTAAGCTGCGATGGCATGTGGTGACGTCATCAATTTTGCATGCCCTGACCAGAGATATAAATCTTTGCAACATCTGAACGTCAGGGCAGAGACTATAGAGTCTCTGCCCTGACGTTCAGATGTTGCAAAGTTTTCTCAGACAGAAAAAGCTGAGTGCCAAAAACCAGACCTAATGTTGTTGAACGTTGACAATTTCTGACAAATCGTACAAACGGTGTGTAGATGATACAAAGAAGGTGCAGGGATTCGGTTCAAACTTTGGGGAGGTTGACTTTTACGGTCATGCTCAGTCTTGGTGCTGGCAGAATCTTACCCGTTGCGTTCCTAAGTCCCTGCACTTTCATTTGATACCATGCTCAATGTGTATACCTGGATCAAACACGTTACAGTCAATAATGAATTTTCCGATTGAGGTATGTGGAACCTGCAACAGTTGATCTACATCATAATGTACCCGTGTACGTATGTATGGTTTGGATTATCTGTTAGCGTAAGTAGATAATTTGAAAATATAAAATGCAACTTGCGGCCATAATTTATACATGTATTTTGCTAATATCTACTTCCTCTAGCAGAGAATCAAAATTACACATACATACACGGTGACATATATGATGTAAACCAACTGTTGCGGTGATACCCTCCTCTTTGCCAGGTTCGAATAAGTAACAGTATGTACCTTGATCGGGAAAAGCTAAACACTTCATCATTTAAAGGCGACTGCCACGTGTTTGATTAATTTAAATACAGTAAGCATCATTCTAAACGGTACCAAAATCAAGAGTACTGGTCAAGAAACAAATAGACACGAACCAATAACTGTGTCTGCAGTACCTAACAGCTTCATTTATCTCCACCTTAAACATGATTTGCTTATGCATGCATTTTGCATGCAGATGTTTACATTTGGTACTGATCGAAATATTTCAAATTAAGAGGATGCGACATACTACAAAGAGTTATCGGAAATTACTCTAAGTCTAAAACACTAATGCAGTACCTTAAAAGTCAAGGAATACCTCATTACGCAAGATATTACATGTTCTATGTTGATTTTCGTTTACATCTGTCATAATGTTCAGTTACGGAGCATTCGATACAAAATGCTCAGAGCCGGAACATTGCAACATTTGCTCACAGCTAGAACATTTTGCCGATCAAACACCTCAGAGCGGGAACATTTTGTGTTTGCCGCATAACATGCAGATGTCACCATTCTGATGCCATCCACTGATAGGAAGTGTTAGATATGTGCTATTCTATCAGGAGTACATATTTCTTCTATAAGAGACTTATATTGTCCGTTTTGCGAATTGCGTCAGAGCTGGAACAAACTAAGCTCCGCCTAATTCGCTCTTGCTCAGAGCTGGCACATCGATTAAACGGCGAATTAATTAATTTTGAGAGAAATCTAGAAGCAATCTGAAAAGAATGTGGACGTCAAAACATTGCTTTTGCATTGGCCCAGCTCCCCGTTAGGGTTTTGATTGTCTGTGTTAGTCTGTATCGAGCATAACCACGAAAATGCACACAAATCGCCACTTTTCGACATAAATGATCAATTATTGCGATATATATTTATTGTAGCATTTATGTGCCTACATTTGGCATCTGTGAACGTTGCAAACCAAAACGTATAGTGGAACTCTGCCTTAGACACCTACAGTTGTGATCGGTCTAAGCCGACTACGAAAAAGTGGCCCCTCAGAGCTGGATCACTACCGCCTCAGAGCTTTTTACGCATGGAACGTCTCCCACGCCGTAGTAAAGAGCGAGCAATTTTCAAAGAATTAATTTTGCGGATTGTCTCCTCACACAATCGGACCGTGGTGCGTTTTGGCGCTAGACCTAACTTTTAAAATCTAAATAATAAATTGACAGCTTGTTACACAAACATTCTTAAATCATAAAACTAAAAGAATTCTTTTTTCATCAAGACAAGATCAGTACAATTCGAAGTTTTGAAAGTTTGAAAAAAGAAAAGCCCGGAAGCAGGGTCACGCAAGGTCGTGGTTCTCGTAGCAGATGACGGTTTATGCCTATCGCCAGTTCCTCTGAACTGTCAAAAGCCATCGCTAGAGTTCTTGTGAATCACATCCGTTTGTTTCGTGCATAGTCAGAGGTACATAATAACGTACTATTGCAGATAAGCTCACAGCGACCCGCATTCAAATTACAAACTGACGACTGCATTGTGAACAAGAGACGAAGCCTTGCAAGGCTCACGTAAGAAATCGACAAACAGTAACACAAACTCCGTCACTCCGTCATACACACACACACACACACACACACACACACAGTAAGCTAGGTGACACGGTGCAAGAGTGCGAGACACTAGATCTAGATCTGTCTGTCTGTAGCCTACGTACGGGGACACGACTGCCAGATCGACACTGCGCTTTCGACAGCGCTTCCTCGCGCAGACACTGGAAACACGCTGTGCAGATTTCGACAGCGCTTCCTCGCGCAGACACTGGAAACACGCTGTACAGATTAACCTGTAGGAAATCTCCTTTGGTATCTTCTTTATCTATTCTTCTGGAGCTACGAAACCGAACAATGTGAAATCGTCTTCTCCGAATCGGCGAACTGCAGCTCGGTGATAACTGTATCTATACCACAATCCTTCACGCGATCTGACCTAACCTTGACCCCTGACCTGGTTTACATACCACACACGACACAAACCAGTCACATGTTTTTACTCCCCCCCTCCCCCCCCCCTAAAACCCCCCATCACCCGTTTTCTTTGGATACACACTTTAACTACATACGTGCCGACGAAATGTTGATCATTGCTTCAATATTTTGAAGCTATTGCTTGGATAATAACCAGGTAAAATTAGTATTTCGGTGTTTAGTCAAATGTTAAAGTTTCTATCGCACACATACACACACACACATACACACGCACAGACAGACAACGTTTAGCATCGCATTACGTGAGCCAAAAAGGGAAACTGGATCACACGGGTTCACGATGGCTCAGGGGTAAGATAAACCACACAAAAATAAATTCTTTGAAAATTGCTCGCTCTTTACGGAGGGCACCTAGGATGTTCTCAATTGGTGAGTGTTTAAATGAAAGGGTGTTTGTACTGTGTGTAAAAGCCTGACCGTATCTGTGATGGTTTACGGGAGGCTTACTCTGCCTTTAAGGTCCAGATCGTCAGAAAACGTTCCCAAATTGGCTCCTTATGTGCTGTTTCTTTTACACGGGAAACGACTATCCCTCCACTAAGTCACATACCAAAATTCAAAACCCTGACTGCTTGCTGGGGTGAGTTTGAATATGTTGATGAATTAATGTTCGAATAAGGCACCAGTGCCTTACACGCAATTAATTCTTTAAAAATTACCACTGTGCACAGACGGCACCGATGCTGTTTATTTTTGGTTTGTGACCAAGTGGAGGTGTGGTTTTATCCCAGGTAAAGCATGACACGATCTGAGACGTTGAGGTGAACTGTTTACACGAGGCGAGGTGGGCCTTGAGGTTGTTTTTGTTCACGGACGGACCCATGAACAAATATACTCACCGATTACATCATACAAGTAAACAGGTGAGGCAAAAACGCATCAAAACTCAAATAGTGTGTGATTATCTGTGTCATGAATGATTTTTAGAGCGCGTTAAAAGCAAGAGAGGTGCTGCTTTCCTATACATGTGCAGGGCCGGACCCAGGGGGGGGGGGGGGGGTTCCAGGGGTTCCGGAACCCCACCCCTGGAAAAAGCATGTACCTTGCTTTGACTTTTACTAGTTTTAGCACCAAAACAATGCTGCTCTTAACCCTCAAAACAAGGCCCAGAATGCACCAGATTGCACAGATTTTAACCGTTTTTCAAAAATGTTCCGGGGGAGCATGCCCCCGGATCCCCCTACTTCGCGCGCCTGCTTTGCAGGCGCGCGCTTCTTGCTTCGCCACTTCGTTGATTTGCCCCCCCCAAAAAGGAGGAACCCCCCCCCCCCCCCCCTTACAACTCATTTGGTCCGGCCCTGATGTGTGACACAAAAACTGCCAAACCAGATGAATACGCGGTGCCACCGTGACGTCTTTGTGATCTCGTCTGTATTCAGTGACACTGACTGTCCAATAGTCGCACAGCTATGTCTGAATAGATCTTCTTTGCATCAGTCATTTCAACTTTTCTTCTTGTAGGTTCAATTTCTCCGTTATTTTGTGTGCTTGCTTTCCGACTTTGCATGCACGGGTAGAAAAAAGCATTCTCCATACTATACTGTTCAAAAAAAGAAACGCATAGCTTGTAATATTTGGTTAATTTAGTTATATGGCTACAAGGATATCCACCAAACTGCAGAAAATGTTTATCTGGTCGTCGACCTTTCGTCCATTGCCACAAGTGAGCTCTGCACGTGACGCATGCGTTATCAGTGGCTACAATGTCAAAATTGCTCATTTGGCATGACCACTCGTCATGCTTCAGTGTAATCTCGTGAAACTCGGGGAATATTGAGCTCTCACCATGTCTTCCAAAACCCATAAAAGCGGATTGTTCGCCACAAAGAAATCAGACGACAATTCAGCGACGAAAGATGGCCCGATTGAGCAGAGAAGACCGCCAAATTGCATTGGGTCGTTTACAAGCAGGCCAAAGTCAAAGTGCAATCGCCAGGCACTTCCACGTGTCCCAGAGCACCATCAGTAGACTGTGGGTCAGGTTTCAAGCCACTGGCTCCGTTGCTGACTTGCCACGAGCGGGAAGACCAAGGGCGACAACTGCTGCTCACGACCGCTTCATACGGCTCCGCCACCTCCGGAATCGTTTCCTGTCGGCCTCATCTTCTGTCCAGGCTCTCCCCGGGCCACACCGATTATCGGACCAGACCGTGCGGAACCGCCTGCATGAAGCTGGTTTGAGAGCTCGCAGACCTCACAGAGGAGCTGTCCTCACCCGCCGCCATCGCCAGAACCGAGTGCAGTGGGGCAACCAGCACCTTCGCTGGACCGTCCGGAATCACTGGAGACACGTGTGGTTCAGCGACGAGTCCTACTTCCTGCTCCAGCGACATGATGGTCGGAGGAGGGTCTACCGGAGAGTAAACGAACGTTACGCGCCCAACTGTGTGGATGAGGCACCCGTTCATGGTGGTGGAGGCGTCATGGTGTGGGGGGCGATCAATACCGCCGGAAGGAGCACCCTGGTGCACGTCCAAGGGCGCATAACTGCCCAGCGATACGTGGAGGAAATTCTGCGCCCACACGCCCTTCCTCTTCTGGCTGACCAGGATGCCATATTCCAGCAGGACAACGCTCGCCCGCACACAGCACGACTCACCACCCAGTTCCTCACCGACCACCATGTCCAGGTGCTTCCCTGGCCATCCATGTCGCCAGACATGAACCCGATAGAACACCTCTGGGATGAATTGGACAGACGTGTGCGCAGGCGAGAAGAAGCGCCGGCAAATCACCGCGATCTATTGCAGGCACTTCAGGAGGAGTGGGACACCATCCCACAGCAAGATATCCGGCATCTGATCCAGTCCATGCCCAGAAGGTGCCGGGCAGTTGTTGCTGCTCAAGGCAGTCACACCCCCTACTGACTTGACAGCCTCGGCACCCAATCGTATTGATTGACTGATTGATTTGAAGATGCAAATGAACTGTGTGTGCATTCAACTGTGTCCATACCAAATTTCAAACAAATAATCTAAATATTGGATTTTCTGTTAATTTTTTCGAAAAATAAAACAAATTTGGCAAGTAGCAACTATGCGTTTCTTTTTTTGAACAGTATACAATATCCCCGTACCCTACCCTTACCTCCTACTTTGGTTTTTACATTTAGTCAAGTTTTGACTAAATGTTTTAACATAGAGGGGGAATCGAGACGAGGGTCGTGGTGTGTGTGTGTGTGTGTGTGTGTGTGTGTGTGTGTGTGTGTGTGTGTGTGTGTGTGTGTGTAGAGCGATTCAGAGTAAACTACTGGACCGATCTTTATAAAATTTTACATGAGAGTTCCTGGGTATAATATCCTCAGACTTTTTTTCTTTTTTTCGATAAATGTCTTTTATGACGTCATATCCGGCAAACGATAGAGAAAAATAAGGAAAGCAAAAGCTGGAGTCTAGTCTGGACGAAACTGCTATCAAGAACGCAGAATTGATTTTTTCTGAGTTTTTTTTTGCCGTAAGCGCCGTGTCGAGCTAAAACTGAAGTTGCGGCACAATTTCGCTTCTCGCACATCTGATGCTTGTTGACATGCATCAACGAAGGGGCCTCACTCTGGAAGAGTTTCCTGCTCCGATAAACATGGCGCTTACGGCAACAACAACAAAAAAAATAAGAAAAAATCAATTCTGCGTTCTTGATAGCAGTTTCGTCCAGACTGGACTCCAGCTTTTGCTTTTCTTATTTTTCTCTATCGTCCAAGCCCATAAAATCGAACAAACCGGATTGCGTTTGGATTTCCCTCTTTCAGATGACTGAGATTGCCCCCCTTGGATCGTTCGGTATCAAGGCCAGTTACACGGTACTGGCCGTGTGTTCAAGATGGCACTGTCACACCTTCATTTTTCAATCAAATTGATTGAAATTTTGGCCAAGCATTCTTCGACGAAGGCCGGACTTCGGTATTGCATTTCAGCATGGAGGCTTAAAAATTAATTAATGACTTTGGTCATTAAAAATATGAAAATTGTAAATAAAATTATTTATTTATAAAACGATCCAAAATTACTTTTATTTTATTCTTCATCATGTTCTGATTCCAAAAACATATAAATATGTTATATTCGGATTAAAAACAAGCTCTGAAAATTAAAAATATAAAAATTATGATTAAAATTAAATTTCCAAAATCGTTTTAAAAACACCTTCATCTTATTCCTTGTCGGTTCCTGATTCCAAAAACATATAGATATGATATGTTTGGATTAAAAACACGTTCAGAAAGTTAAAACGAAGAGAGATACAGTAAAGCGTGCTAACTGCTATGCAGCACAGCGCAACTGCGCTAAAAAGGCTCGTCACTTTCACTGCCTTTTGCACTAGCGGCGGTCTACAGTCATTGTGAAAAATACAGTGCGTTCAGTTTCATTCTTTGAGTTTTACAGCTTGACTAAATGTAGTAATTTCGCCTTACGCGACTTGTTTACCTATGCAGAATATTCACTTGTCGCAAACATGAACTTTGGTAATGGAAAACAAGTCGCGTAAGGCGAAAATACAACATTTAGTCAAGCTGTCGAACTCACAGAATGAAACTGAACGCAATGCCATTTTTCAGCAAGACCGTATACTCGTAGCATCGTAAGTCCAACGCTCGTGGCAAAGGCAGTGAAATTGACAAGAAGAGCGGAGTAGTAGTTGCGCTGAGAAGGATAGCACGCTTTTCTGTACCTCTCTTCGTTTTAACTTTCTGAGCGTGTTTTTAATCCAAACATATCATATCTATGTTTTTGGAATCAGGAACCGACAAGGAATAAGATGAAAGTGTTTTTAAATTGATTTGGAAAATTTAATTTTGATCATAATTTTTATAATTTTAATTGTCAGAGCTTGTTTTTAATCCAAATATAACATATTTATATGTTTTTGGAATCAGAAAATGATGAAGAATAAGATGAACGTAAATTTGGATCGTTTTATAAAAAAAATATTTTCTTTACATATTTCAGATTTTTGGTGACCAAAGTCATTAATTAATTGTTAAGCCACCAAGCTGAAATGCAATACCAAAGTCCGGCCTTCGTCGAAGATTGCTTGGCCAAAATTTCAATCAATATGATTGAAAAATGAGGGTGTGACAGTGCCGCCTTAACTTTTACAAAAAGCCGGATATGACGTCATCAAAGGTATTTATCGAAAAAAAGAAAAAAAACGTCCGGGGATATCATTCCCAGGAACTATCATGTAAATTTTCATAAAGATCGGTCCAGTAGTTTGGTCTGAATCGCTCTACACACACACACGCACAGACAGACACACACACACACACACACACACACACACACACACACACACACACACACACACACACACACACACCACGACCCTCGTCTCGATTCCCCCTCTATGTTAAAACATTTAGTCAAAACTTGACTAAATGTAAAAACCAAGCTCTTAAAGTGGTAAAAGTGCTGATTCTATAACTTTCTCAAAAAAATTTTTTAAACACACAATTTTACATTGAGTGTATCCGGGTTTCAGAATACTGCTTTAACTATTAAATAGTTGACTTTGTACGAAAAAGACCTTCAGTTTAGTATATCACATCATATGTTTAGCTTTAAAAGCAACGATATTTTGTGTGTACGCTTTTTGAGAATTTAGCGTTATACATCTAGATCGCGTTATATTTCAGTTAGCTGAAAAAACTTCTTAAATGCACTTTTAAGGTCAAATTTGACATTTTTGTCATAACAACATTTCTCCTAATAAAATGATAAGAAAAAATCAATTTGTTCTAACTTTTTTTCAATTTGTCAGTCTGTACAGACTCCCTAGTTTTCAAAAAATGGGATTCTTGCCCGCTTTTAAAGTTTAATAACTCTCAATGTATCAATCGTACAGACTTCATATGTTGTACAACACTTGTAAAAATACTTTGACATACACAACATAACTTACAGGACAGCTGTTCAATTTTAAAGGTAATTACAGCACTGTAAAAATGCCTCGATATGCACTTTTTACCTTTGAGACAATGGGCCTCCTTGGCTTAGGTGACCTACAAGAACCGTCTAATCCAGGAAAAGACCTCCAGACCCAACACATTCCTTAGATTTCGTTTGTGGGAAAGCCGTGACTCAGGTGACCTACAAGGGGTGTCTATTCCAGGACAGTATCTCCAGTTTCAGGGTGTGAGGATGCCGTGACTGAGGTGACCTACAAGGGCTGTCTAATCCTGGACTGTATCTTTAGTTTCAGGGTGTGAGAATGCCGTGACGCAGGTGACCTACAAGGGCTGTCTAATGGCTGCATAATCCAGGAGGTATTCGCAGTTTAAATGTAAGGTAATGGCGTGACTAAGGTGGCCAGATGTAAAAGGGCAGTCTAATGGCTATCTAATCCAGGACTGTGTTTCCAGTTTCAGGGTGTGAGAATGCCTTGACTCCGGTATCCTACAAGGGATGTCTAATCTATGAGGGGGCGGACGAGCAGAAGGCTGACCACGCGTCGAAGAGGGGGTCTTTCACATTCCAGGCCGACAAGACCTCCCCCTTGACCATCCATCTCTGTGTTTACCGCTGCTTCCAGCTCAAATATAAGTATGCTGCCATGCAGGTTAGTCCAACGAGAGGAACAACTCTTCTCCATTATTAAACGGCATAAGAGGGCGACAAATTTAAACTCAAGTCAACAATAACTAAATACCAAGCACGTACTATAAGCATTTGCTTGAGTGCGTCTCCTAGTTTTATGTTTTGAATTGTTTCATGTGAAGAAATTCTGAATAAAATGTTGTTTAAACCAAATACCAAGCAACTAAGTAGCTAGCTAGGTAGCTAACTAACTAGGGGAAGGTTGCTTAATATGGACCGGCTCCTAATATAAACCCCTACCCGTTCTGACAAACTAGCGGTGCCAGAGCGCTCAAAACAACGTCAATCACAGAATTAACCCTCTCTGGATAACTTGCACATGTCAAAACAATTGCAGAAACACAAACCACAAAACCGTTTGGCTTTTTCTCTTTTTAACACTTTTGGCTGCGTTCACTTTAAATTTGACAGTTAAAAGGGACTTGTTTCTGTCCACGGCCAACGCTGTTATCATATATACAAAGAAAAGAAAAAAAGAGCTACATATATATATGACAAATAAGACTGTATTTGTTACACTTAAAGGCACAGTACGCCTCCCGTAAACAATCACAGATACTGTCAGGCTTTTACACACAGTACAAACACCCTTCCATTTGAACGCTCACCGAACGGGTATACATCCTAGTGCCCTACGTAAAGAGCGAGCAATTTTCAAAGAATTAATTTTGCGGATTGTCTGATAGCAAAATCGGACCGTGGTGCGTTTTGGCGCTAGACCTAACTTTTAAAATCTAAAATTAAAAATAAATTGACAGCTTGTTACACAAACATTCTTAAATCATAGAAGAATTCTTTTTTCATCAAGACAAGATCAGTACAATTTGAAGTTTTGAAAGTTTGAAAAAAGAAAAGCCCGGAAGCAGGGTCACGCAAGGTCGCGGTTCTCGTAGCAGACGACGGTTTATACCTATCGCCAGTTCCTCTGAACAGTCAAAAGCCATCGCTAGAGTTCTTGTGAACCACAGCTGTTTGTTTCGTGCATAGTCAGAGGTACTTAATAACGTGCTATTGCAGATAAGCTCACAGCGAATCGCATTCAAATTACTAACTGACGACTACATTGTGAAAAAGAGAAACTTGATCACACGGGTTCACGATGGCTCAGGGGTAAGATAAACCACGCAAAAATAAATTCTTTGAAAATTGCTCGCTCTTTACAGAGGGCACTACCTAGGATGTTCCCGTTTGGTGAGCGTTCAAATGGAAGGGTGTTTGTACTGTGTGTAAAAGCCTGACAGTATCTGTTATGGTTTACGGGAGGCTTACTGTGCCTTTTATAGCAAAATCTCAAAGTATATGTATGTCCCCTAATATGAACCACCTTCACCAAATTAATAAGAACAAATACGAAATAAAGGCTGGTTTCTTTCATTCATTAAGAAGCTTGCTGAAAATAACCTACAACTAGCCCTCGAGCTTGCAAAAAAATATGACAAATAGTCTTCTTTTCTTGGAAGTTGATATTTTCATTTATGATCTCACTGTTTTTGATACGGTTTTTTGACTCACATGCGAAGCAAAAGTGAGTCTATGTACTCACCCGAGTCGTCCGTCCGTCCGTCCGTCCGTCCGTCCGTCCGTCCGTCCGGACGTCCGGACGTCCGTCCGTCCGGAAAACTTTAACGTTGGATATTTCTTGGACACTATTCAGTCTATCAGTACCAAATTTGGCAAGATGGTGTATGATGACAAGGCCCCAAAAAACATACATAGCATCTTGACCTTGCTTCAAGGTCAAGGTCGCAGGGGCCATAAATGTTGCCTAAAAAACAGCTATTTTTCACATTTTTCCCATTTTCTCTGAAGTTTTTGAGATTGAATACCTCACCTATATATGATATATAGGGCAAAGTAAGCCCCATCTTTTGATACCAGTTTGGTTTACCTTGCTTCAAGGTCAAGGTCACAGGAGCTCTTCAAAGTTGGATTGCATACATATTTTGAAGTGACCTTGACCCTGAACTATGGAAGATAACTGTTTCAAACTTAAAAATTATGTGGGGCACATGTTATGCTTTCATCATGAGACACATTTGGTCACATATGATCAAGGTCAAGGTCACTTTGACCCTTATGAAATGTGACCAAAATAAGGTAGTGAACCACTAAAAGTGACCATATCTCATGGTAGAAAGAGCCAATAAGCACCATTGTACTTCCTATGTCTTGAATTAACAGCTTTGTGTTGCATGACCTTGGATGACCTTGACCTTGGGTCAAGGTCACATGTATTTTGGTAGGAAAAATGTGTAAAGCATGTGAGTCGTATGGGCTTTGCCCTTCTTGTTTGTTTCGTGTTGTGCTTCAAGAAACATTCCCGTCAAACCGAAACAGATAAATCTAAAGCCTATTTGACTTACCTACGTATTTTGGTATTTTGAAGTATAGGGGGCTTTTTACAGTGATTCGTGAAGACCTGTTCACTGGTCCGGTCCGTATTAGGCGCCCAGGCTCCTAATATGGACCAGTTGTGAATTTTTCTTTATTTAATTTTTGCTCAATGTGTATCAAAGCTAATTTGCTCAAATTAGGCCTAACGGTTAACTATAAGAGGGGACTACGAAACACAAAATGAAACTTCTTTGCAAGAAAACAAGATGACGACGAACGACAACGAAGGCGGCGACGATAAGGTTGATGATTACAGTAATACTAAAGATAACAGTTACAATTTTAGATCGGTAAAACGAAGAGGAAAATGGCGATAACAGTAATGGTAAAGATGACATTCACAACAATAACAGGTTTGTATTTACGATTTCAGGGCGGCAAACACTGCTTTTGCTCAGCCAACATCCGACGCCTGATACCCCGCACGGACGACTTCTGCTACGAGCGTTGCCCTGGAAACTGCCGACAGCGCTGTGGTGGCCTGGTCACAATGTCCGTCTACGGGACAGGTACCCCTTTATCGACCATTGGCAGGGCTCCCTAAAGTGCGCATCCCTGCGTCCTATACGCGCTTGAAGCCAAACTCACGAACTAGAAATTCATTGAGCGGTCTCGGGACGCACTGAACCTATAAAAAGCGGGTCCCGGGACGCACTAAATTTCCGCTACGTGCCGTAGGTACTCTCTTCAGACCGTAGTCGTCGGTCAAATATAGTGCAAGCACATAATTATGCCAATTTCACGCCAGAACGATATGGAAAACGTGTGTGTGTCTGTTCCATTTAACAAGCCTTTTACGTTGAAGTGTCCTTTTCGAATATTCTGATGAAAAAAGACCCTTCATATCACACAATTCGCAATAACAATGCGTTATAATATGACCACATGTAGTTTGGAGACAATGGACTCTCGGGACCCTCTAAACCACCGCGTAGGGGGTCCATGCATGGACCCTCTAAACATTAAAAGTAGGGGTCCCGCGCGTGAGCCTCTCGGACGGGCGTCCGTGGGGAGCCCTGATTGGCTACCCATTATTAGAAATTAAAGACAAGGAGAAAAAATTAGTTAAAACAAAAAATAAATAAGCAAATCTGAATTGAATGAAATCGGCAAAATCACAACTCAAAATTTGTTGCGAGGGCCATCCAATGGGACTTGGGGGAAACTTTTGATTCCAGGTCCAGATAAAGTAACATGAACTTAACGCACTGTGGTTCACGTTCGTGCTACGTCTTTTCCCATGTGATTATCCATCAGCTCAGAGAGAGTCGTGTTTACAATCGCCAACTATAGTACTGCATAATAAAACAACCAGATCTGGTCTTTCGCTTGAACGAGGCTTGGGATCCTGGGGTCGCAGTCCCGGGACGGACACGGATCAACTTAAATGATTGTGCAGATTGAAAGACGGTATCCATGTTCCACCCCCGTGTCAACACTGTGGCACGTAAAAGATCTCGGCCATTCTGCCATAAGTGCAGGTGACTAATAGCACCTAAACACGCATACACCAGGGTAGCGCGATTCAGTTGCTGCTAGCTTTCCAATGGGAGGAAGCGACCCGAATTTCCCAGCGCTCGGGCGATAAAGTAATAACAGCGAAAACCTGAAAACTGAAATCTCTCAATAGGCGTCGCTTAAAGGCACAGTAAGGCTCCCGTAAACCATCACAGACACTGTCAGGCTTTTACACACAGCACAAACACCCTTTCATTTAAACACTCACAGCTTGAGAACATCCTAGGTGCCCTCTGTAAAGAGCGAGCAAACTTATTTTTGCGTGGTTTATCTTACCCCTGAGCCATTGTGAACCCGTGTGATCCAGTTTCCCTTTTTCACAATGTAGTCGTCAGTTAGTGATTTGAATGCAACTCGATGTGAGCTTATTTGCAATAGCACGTTATTATGTACCTCTGACTATGCACGAAACAAACGGCTGTGGTTCACAAGAACTCTAGCGATGGCTTTTGACTGTTCAGAGGAACTGGCGATAGGCATAAACGGTCGTCTGCTACGAGAACCACGACCTTGCGTGACCCTGCTTCCGGGCTTTTCTTTTTTCAAACTGTCAAAACTTCGAATTGTACTGATCTTATCTTGATGAAAAAAGAATTCTTTTATGATTTAAGAATGTTTGTGTAACAAGCTGTCAATGTCTCATTTAGATTTTAAAAGTTAGGTCTAGCGCCAAAACGCACCACGGTCCGATTGTCTCTGACACAATCCGCAAAATTAATTCTTTGAAAATTGCTCGCTCTTTACGTAGGGCACCTATAGGATGTTCCCGTTCGGTGAGCATTCAAATGGAAGGGTGTTTGTACTGTGTGTAAAAGCCTGACAGTATCTGTGATGGTTTACTGGAGGCTTACTGTGCCTTTAATTTTCACCACGATTCCCATTTCCAGGTGTAGTCAGTCGGTGTTGGCCGAGACTATTCCAACAAATCTGTTCTAATGTCTGTTTCCCTTTTCAGGTTTCCAAAAATTACCAGACTTGTCCGTGCCAGCTAACGCTTTAAACAAGGGTAAGTGTCCGTGAAGACACCCCAGGACATAGGCTACTCGTGCAAATGGGCACACCATGACAACAGGTGGTGTTTTTTTTTAGGTCTTCATCCACAATTTCGAAAACACGCAAACAAAGTATCAGTTTAATTTTTCTATCACTGTCGAAATAAAAATACAGACAGCCGCGGACACACACACACACACACACACACACACCGCATCAAAACCTCCTATCCAATTTAACTAACTGACCCACAAATTACCACGCCCTCTCAGATCAAATGATTCTGTTTGATGAGCACGTTTGTGTATGTGTGTGTGTGTGTGTGTGTGTGTGTGGGGGGGGGGGGTATAACTTTACTTTATCATTTTATGCGGTAACATCTGAACTATAAATACAACATATTTCCAGGCTTCAATGATGTAACCTATTTTATTTGCTGTTGCACCTGTCTATGTCTATGTTGTACTGATATTTCCATACTGAAACATACTTCTACGCCGTAACGTATTTCTATGCAGTAAAACATGTCTACACTGGAAGATATTTCTATTATGTAACATATTTCTATGTGGTAACATTAAATGATTTATTCTCTTCCAGGCTTTTTGTACTGTTGGAAGAGGATGGCGCTGTCTTTTTTTTGCGGCAGATCGCGTAAAAAGCCCATTCTCAAGACCCCTTTCATGACCCCCGCCGTTTGCACACTCTACTGCAACTCTGGCACCATACGGTACCGGACGGCTATTGCCGCACTAAAGGTAAGATGATGACTCGATGACATAAAAAAAAAATCCCTGCCTGTTTCAACACTTTATTCAGATAACTGCAGATAACAATGCCACACACAATCAATTTAATAAATGGATCACAACAAGTGTCACGGTTTCAGTGACACGTTTGAGAAAGAAACTCTTTGTTGGGCGCCTTTCTCAAATTGCAACGTAATGCGCCTGTATACCGCATTGCGGGGGAAAAGTTTTGGTTAAAAATCACGAGATGCACGTGGAAAGTGCCAGCGTGAAAACCGTGCAGTTATCGGGTGATTCTTCGATCACGGTTTAGAACACGTGTTTCAAGCATGCTATACGGTTGTATGGTAGGCGACCAGTGATTGGTCAGGGAGATCACTTGTCCTGGGATAGGCGACTGCTGATTGGTCAGGGAGATCACATGGTCTTTCTTCCCAGTCCTTCGGTCTTTCTTTTTCTACATGCTTTTGCAGACAGAGGTCTGGTTTGTTTCCGTGACTAAGATTTGGAGGATTCCAACGCGTTGCAAGATTAGTTTAGGTCGACCAACGGGCTTCTGGCGTCATCTCAGCACGCAGAAGGCTTAGCACGGGAGGGATTTGGCTACATACTTTCGCTGACGAGCGGGAGCCAAATATTCAAGCGGTTTGCTTGGGAGAGCTACATTTTACGAGCTGTTGAGGTAATTAGCCGTTACTTTACGCTGGTGACCGGTCAATGTCTGTGAAATGTAAACTCTGTTTTGTTGCTCCATGATAGCGTATAACTTGCTCATTATAACGCTAAATTGTAATCTGTATATGGTTTTTGCAGATATGGAGAGGCGGAGGAAATGTCTTGAGTTGTTATTAAAAGTCTATCCTTGCAGGTACCACGTGCTCGCTGAAGGGGGAAGTTAGATATGTTTAAAGGTGGTAAAAGGGGGATTGTTGGCATGGTCACTGCACCAATTGCTCTTGTTTCAGCTTGTTGCGGGTTGATGCCGGTTGTTGCTGGAGGTGTTGCTGTACGTTTGCTGGACGTTTGCTACCTGGCTGCTACCTGTTTGCTGTTGAAGACGGGCTACACTGTTGCTGTCCTTTGTTCTACGGCTGTTACTGGTGTTGCTCCAACTTTCACCTGTATGCTCCACTGCTCCACTGCGTTTCATCGAATGGACCCTGGCTACACCGAGAGTAGAGTGCACCCATGCGTAAACGCCCCCCACCTTGTCATCTTTCTAACCCTTTATGAAGAACTTTGACTTGTGACAACGTGGAGTGTTAACGCCTGTACAGGCTAAGACTTTTTACAGAGCAGCTAAGTGTTTTCTAACTTTACACGGTTCAGCGTGTTCTTATTATTTCATAAACTTTAACTGGCTTTTGTCAGTTGTCTTCATTGTTATTTCTACGACTTGGTCGTAAAAACATTATTGGCTTCACGAGAGGAGGGAGGTGCATGGAGAGTTAGTGTAGGCTATATAAACAGACGTCTAGAACTTTACTTTTGTTGTTTCTAACTTATTTGTGTGACTGCGACAGTGGATCGTGGTGTGGTTAGTCAGTTAGCAGTAATTGACCGTTTTAGGTCTTTCTTTTGACCTTAAAACGTGACAACAAGCAAAGCCTATATAAAGCAATAGAATGTCTGATTTGGTGGACGAATACTGCCTGTTGGTTTATTCTGCAAACTTGCTTTGCATGTTCAAGGAAAATAAAAGTTCTGGACACATTCTTGATGAATTTGACCTCTCTATCTTGACAAGGAACCAGACGAGTGTTGCTGTGACTCTGTCCAGTACGACTCTGGCCGTGACCATAAAACAGTGGACCGCAGTGTGTGCTCAGAGCCCTGTGCAGGGGACGCAAACTCTGGATGCGTCGGTAAACGACTGATGAAGAACGGACAGTACGAATACTTCTTCACTGCCTATGACATCAAAAGTAGGTTGTGACTTAACGCGAGCATTGGTGAGTATCAGGATTCATGTCTCCGTCTGTATGGAGGGGCGGACTTAACGTTGAAGTTATCTCGGATTTTTTTCAAGCGAGACCTCTAAAACTTTGCACGCTCAGAGAGTTGGATGATCTCACAAAGTGACCCCAGTTAGGTTGAGCCTCCTCAAATTTGGGAGTCACAGCAGGGTCATGTTCGTTTCATAAAAACTTAATTAACGTTGAGGTTATCTCGTACGATTTTGAAGCTAGAGCGTTGATACTATGCACACATCTAGGGTTTGATAATCTACCAACTTGACATAAGTTTGATTGACCCTCGTTGGGGTCACAGGGGGTCATGTGCGATTCATAATAACTCAACATTGACGTTATCTCGGGCGTTTTTGAAGCTAGAGCTTTGAAACTTTGAACACTACAAGGGTTTGATAATCTACCGACGTGACCCTAGTTTGGTTGACCCCTGTCACATTTTGGGGTCACAGCGGTGTCATGTTTGTTAAAGCTTGACATTGAGGTTTTCTCGGTTATTGTGGGATCAAAAGCCCCCAAATTTCAGGAAATTGTAGGTGTTAGTGATCAGCAGACATGACTAAAATTTGGCTTGGTATCATCCCAGCATGAAATATTAGCTAAGCTATCAAGAAAATAAGTCTAATACGGTAAGCTTAAAGGCATATTTACTCGATGACTATACACGCTAATTGCTTTACCAACAGCTGGAGACATGCTAAATTAAGTTCCCTGCAAAATATTGTGGTCTAGGACCCCTTCAATGTTGAGATATGTTAATTTTCATTTTGATCTGGATCGTCCTATTTATAGATTTGGCAACACATGTAACGTTGATGCAAGGGAGCTAACACCGCGGCTTTGTTGACATCCTCACTTTTTCAGAGGCTAGAACAAGCTGTAATGCATGTATTATGGTCCGCGCATGGTGACATATCGTCATTATATGGTCTTATGGTGCGTTTGACATCGATTATGGGCAAACTACACTTTGTAAACACGGGAGCGCGTACATATGTCTTTAACGAAGATGAGTCGTGTGTAAGTATTTGCTTTTCTTGCTTTTTACATTTAGTCAAGTTTTGACTAAATGTTTTAACGTAGAGGGGGGAATCGAGACGAGGGTCGTGGTGTATGTGCGTGTGTCTGTGTGTGTGTGTGTGTGGAGAGCGATTCAGACTAAACTACTGGACCGATCTTTATGAAATTTGACATGAGAGTTCCTGGGTATAAAATCCCCGAACGTTTTTTTCATTTTTTTGATAAATGTCTTTGATGACGTCATATCCGGCTTTTCGTGAAAGTTGAGGGCGGCACTGTCACGCCCTCATTTTTCAACCAAATTGGTAGAAATTTTGGTCAAGTAATCTTCGACGAAGCCCGGACTTCGGTATTGCATTTCAGCTTGGTGGCTTAAAAATTAATTAATGACTTTGGTCATTAAAAATCTGAAAATTGTAAAAAAAAAATAAAAATTTATTTAACGATCCAAATTTACGTTTATCTTATTCTCCATCATTTTCTGATTCCAAAAACATATAAATATGTTATATTTGGATTAAAAACAAGCTCTGAAAATTAAATATATAAAAATTATTATCAAAATTAAATTGTCGAAATCAATTTAAAAACACTTTTATCTTATTCCTTGTCGGTTCCTGATTCCAAAAACATATAGATATGATATGTTTGGATTAAAAACACGCTCAGAAAGTTAAAACAAAGAGAGGTACAGAAAAGCGTGCTATCCTTCTTAATAGCGCAACTACCCCGCTCTTCTTGTCAATTTCACTGCCTTTGCCATGAGCGGTGGACTGACGATGCTACGAGTATACGGTCTTGCTGAAAAATGGCATTGCGTTCAGTTTCATTCTGTGAGTTCGACAGCTACTTGACTAAATGTTGTATTTTCGCCTTACGCGACTTGTTTATTTTTACACTCCAACAGCTTTCACTAAAAATAGTAAATAGTACTTGTACGCATACACTGTCACATATTATACCAATGCAATTAGCATACGCACGCAGTCTCAAAGGCTCAAAAACACACTCACAAACACAAGAACACGTGTATGCAAACACGAGACGCAGGGATGTGTGTTGTAGCTGAGATCTTCTTTTCGTGACGGAAGATGTGACGCAATTTTTACGATATCGTCATCAATTGATGACACACTCTATTTCAAGATGGCAGCATCTATATATATATACGACTAGTGTCTGTGTGTCTGTCTGTTCGCGATGCACGGCCAAAGTTCTCGGTGGATCTTTTTCAAATTTGGACACCGTATTCAGCTACACCCCGGACACAACCTCATCGATGAGATATTTCAACACGTGCTCTCAGCGCGCAGCGCTGTGCGCGCTGAACCGATTTTTTTGTTGTTTTTTGTTTTTGTTGTCGGGATCCACTACCAGTAACTCTTCCTTATCTTCTCCAGTGTTTTCAACCGCGATTATCTCCCTTCCTCCGTGTGGCGTCAATCCATATTCCCGTTACTACGTTACTATTTTTAGAAGGTCACTGCACGTTACTATTTTTAGAAGGTCTCCAGTGTTTTGCGCGTTTATCTCCTTTCCTTCGTGCGTTCGCCGGCGTACACCCGGCAAAGCCGGGTCCCAGGCGCAGCCTGGTATTCGGCTCTACTTCTTCCCGGCGAAGCCGGTACCCGGCGAAGCGGGTAATCATCTAGTAGGACAATACATTCAGTGCATCCTTACTTACGCGTAAATGACCAAAATGATGTATTTATTTCGTGTTGGGTGCTTTGTGAAATTGTCTGTCGTGGACACTGCGTGGGTGAGTGCATCAAATGTGTGTGTGTGTGTGTGTGTGTGTGTGTGTGTGTGTGTGTGTGTGTGTGTGTGTGTGTGTGTTTATCTGAGTGTCTGTGTTTCTCTCTGCCTGTGTGGGTATGTGTGTGTGTGTGTGTTTGTGTGTGTGTATATTTCTGTGTGTGTGTGTGTATTTCTGTGTGTGTGTAGGTTTGTGTGCACGCGCCCGTTTGTTATGTTCCTCGCTTTGTTTTTCAGAAACGGCAGAACATTTGCCAATTGAGCCCTTTAGACTGTTCGACCCAAAAGTAGCTGGTTGGATCAAACCAACTTACCCGGGTAATTAAAAAAAAAAAAGGTTTGATTTGCATGTGCCGTCTTCTGCCGCGGCAGTGGCTGTGTTAAGCTAAATCCTGTCGTGGTTGATGCCGTTATGCTTGGTTTTTCCGTTTTACTGATCCTGCATGCGGTTAGGCAGTCCGTGCCCGCTCACAAATACAAACACATAAATACACACACATACACAGACAGACCCCCCGCGGGTTAGGGGGAAGAATTTACCCGATGCTCCCCAGCATGTCGTAAGAGGCGACCAACGGATTCTGTTTCTCCTTTTACCCTTGTTAAGTGTTTCTTGTATAGAATATAGTCAATGTTTGTAAAGATTTTAGTCAAGCAGTATGTAAGAAATGTTAAGTCCTTTGTATTGGAAACTTGCATTCTCCCAGTGAGGTAATATATTGTACTACGTTGCAAGGCCATGGAGCAAATTTTTTATTAGTGCTTTTGTGAACAAGAAACAATTGACAAGTGGCTCTATCCCATCTCCCCCTTCCCCCGTCGCGATATAACCTTCGTGGTTGAAAACGACGTTAAACACCAAATAAAGAAAGAAAGATACACACACAGACAAACACACACGTGCACGCACACACCCACACACAAACTGACATACACACGCACGCACACACACACACACTGACACACACACACGCACGCACACACACACGCATACACACACACACACACACACACAAACCGACACACATACACGCACGCACACACACACACAACACACACATAGACAGACAAACAGACAGGCAGTCACACTCACACACACACACACACACAGATACAGACACAGACACACTCACAAACACACACGGCGAGCGCACGGTCTGTTGTGAACGCAACGCAAAATTACGTGTTTGATATCATTTGGGCTTTAAAGCGAACTGTCTCTGCATTTGCCGCCTTCCTGTGTGTGTGTGGGGGGGGTGTCTGTGTGTGTGTGTGCTTACGTGCGTGCGTGCGTGCGTGCGTGCGTGCCTGTGCGTGCGCACGTATGTGTTTACAAGCATCAAGTACAGGAGTTTTATATGCACTAAATACACCGATCCTGTGGCACAGACATATGGTTGTCGCTTTTTAGGTCCTAATTGAATGACCTCCTAGCACCCAAACACTGGCATCTGGTTGGTCTTTTAAGCTCCTAGGTGCTAAAACCTGGCATGTGATTGGTCATTATCATACCTGGCGCGTGTATTTACCTCCTAGGTGCTATAGAACCTGGCATCTGATTGGTCTTTATCATACCTGGCGCGTGTCCGAGAAACTGGCATCTGATTGGTCTTTTTAGCTCCTAGGTCCTAAAACCTGGCATCCGATTGGTTTTTATCATACCTGGCGCGTGTATTTGGGTGCTAGGAGGACATTCAATTAGGACTTTGGTCCTAATGTTAGTTATGATAGAAAGCGCCAACTATACAGACAGGCTCAGAAACTATCTCATTTAATGTTAGTTATGATAGAAAGCGCCAACTATACAGACAGGCTCAGAAACTATCTCATTTCTTGCAGCGGACGACTACTTTGAATTGAAAGACGGCATCATGCAAGCCACACTAGATTCTCGCAAATCCAAGGACATCACGAGACTCAACGATGACGTTAAAGGGCGAAGGAGACGAGACTTGGAAGGAGACTTGAAACGAAACGTGACTAGGGCCGTCGACACGATGCCTGAACTACAAGGAAAGAAGGATCAGGACCCAGACGAAATGGTCAAACTCGGACAGAGTCCGCCCCATGCGCAACCAATCGTTGACCCAGAGAACACTGGAGTCAAAGTTGTTGATCGTAAGTAGTTCTCGGGGTAGCCGTATGTTGGGTTATAGAAAACAATACAATACAAAACAAGACAATAAAAGGCAAGACATCACGATGCATTACAAAACAATTCGACACGATAGAATACAATACAATACAAGAGGCGAAGCCTTCAAGGCTCACGTAAGAAATCGACAAACAGTAACTTTCTTTCTTTCTTTCTTTATTTGGTGTTTAACGTCGTTTTCAACCACGAAGGTTATATTGCGACACAAACTCAATCACTCCGTCACACATACACACACACAGTAAGCATAGGTGACACGGTGCAAGAGTGCGAGACACTAGATCTAGATCTGTCTGTAGCCTACTTACGGGGACACGACTGCCAGATGGACAGATCGACACTGCGCTTTCGACAGCGCTTTCTCGCGGAGACACTGGAAACACGCTGTGCAGATTAACCTGTAGGAAATCTCCTTTGGTATCTTCCTTATCTATTTTTCTGGAGCTACGAAACCGAACAATGTGAAATCGTCTTCTCCGAATCGGCGAACTGCAGCTCGGTGATAACTGTATCTATACCACAATCCTTCACGCGATCTGACCTAACCTTGACCCCTGACCTGGTCTGCATACCACACACGACACAAACCAGTCACCTGTTTTTACCCCCCCCCCCCCCCAAAAAAAAAAAAAAAAAAAAAAAACCACCACCCGTTTTCTTTGGATACACACTTTAACTAAACTAGTTTACATACTTGCCGACGAAATGTTGATCATTACTTCAATACTTTGAAGCTGTTGCTTGAATAATAACCAGGTAAAATTAGTATTTCGGTGTTCAGTCAAATGTTAAAATTTCTACCACAGACATACATATGATACGCACGCACGCACGCACGCACAGACAGACAAAAGTTAGCATCGCATAGGCTACACTTACGTGAGCCAAAAATACGAAAAAGAGACAAGACATCACGATGCAATACAAAATAATTTGTTACAATAAAATGAAATACAACAACAAAAATAATAATCTTTTACCATGTCAATCAAGGAAATTAATTTCGTTGCTCACAACAAGGCAATTCAGCATAATTCACAAGAAATAACATTGCACACACACACACACAATCCCTGAACACATACAAACACTTTTAATCGGACACATTTCATTTCAGTACCATGGCATATATGCATTCTAAAGATTTCAATTAAATCCTCCCTAAAATAAAAAACCAGCATTTTTTTTCTCGCATAAACCAGCTCATAAATCATCACAGTTCAAATGTTTGCATAGTCAAGAGCGTTTTTCTATAACATAAAAAAACATTAAAAAAAAAAAACCAAGAAAGAAGCTTGACAGTTTTGTGTGTATAGTAAAAGGATTGTTTCCAGAATTAAATGCGACTTCTATATGTATAGTGATGTCCAACGGAATCAGTACTTGACAATTGTAGTTTGTTTTATGTGTTAATGAACTTTACTCTCATTTATTTACATTTGAATGTGCGCGACGTTGGTGCTTGCAGTACCCGCGGTGGAAGACGAAGACGACCATTCGGTGGCCACGGTTGTGATGTCCGTGCTGGCATGTCTACTCCTGGTTGTTGGCATCAGTGTCATCATCTTCAAGAAGAAGAAAACAATGTAAACTACAAATACACACAAACAAACCAACAAAACTGAAAAATGTCAGTACAGAACACACGCGGACACATGCACACACGCACAGACACGCCGGCACGCAATCACGCACGCAATCGTGCACGCACAGACGGACAGACAGACACACAACACCCGACACACACACACACACACACACACACACACACACACACACACACACACACACATACAAGCACGTTGGATTTCCTGTGGTGTAGTGTGCGATCAGTTAATCATTTCCAATTATAAACGCCACTGTGAAAATGACGTCACACGTCTTCGGGCGAGAGCTTTCATTTCTAGACAAGTTAGCACGCCAGCCAACAATCAACCATGCAAGAAACTTACCGACCAACCACAGGGCCGGACTAGGCGAAGAGGAGGGGGGGGGGTTGCCAGTGGTGACCCAGGGGGATGTCCCCCCTGGCGGCAGGGGCGGATCAGTTCATTTTATGACTGGTTTTTTTCAAAAGTATATTGTGAAGATATGGGTGTGAAGGCGCGAAGCGCGGAGCCGACCGCGCGAAGCGCCTAGCTTGCTAGGGGGGTCCGGGGGCATGCCCCCCGGAAAATTTTGAAAAAAAGGATGCAAAATGGTGCAATCTGGTGCATTCTGAGGATGATCATTACCAGTTTCAGGCAGCAGATTTTGTCACTGATTAATACCCCAAAAATTGAAACTCAATGTAAAATAAAGAAATGCATACCTCATTCAATATTTTTATTTTTTGGCTGGGGGGGGGGGGGGGTCCGGAAACCCTAGAACCCACCGACCCCCACCCCCCCCCCCCTCGTTGTGGGGGTCAGGGGGCGAAGCCCCCTGAAGCTGACGGGTAGGTCATATTCTGAGATAGGAAAATGGTCGCTCCTTGCATGAAACGGCATAAAATAAGCAATAATAAAAAAAAAATTAAATAAGTAAGGTACATGTTTAGGCTAGGGGGGGGGGGGGGTTGCGCAACCCCCATAACCCCCCCGGTAGTCCGGCCCTGCAACCAGCTTGCGAGCAAAATCCGCCAGCAAGACGTCGACAAATTTGATGCGTTCAGTCGGTCAGTTACAGGTGCATGCAGTAACCTTAAGTACATATTCTGTACAGGAATATCATTTTATCTGACAATCTGGCTTGGATAATGATCAATGAATAAGTTGAATGTCAAGACCTTTTTCTGTTTTTTTACGTTTTGGTTCAGTATATACCAAGTGTTCTTCGAATAGGCAGTGCATTAGTTCCGTTATACCAATACTAGAGCTGCATTCTTCTCCGATGGGCGCAGTGGCGTGGTGGTAAGACAGCGGCCTTCTAATCGGGAGGTCGTGAGTTCGAATTCCGGTCGCTGCCGCCTGGTGGGTTAAGTGTGGAGATTTTTCTGATCTCCCAGGTCAGACCTGCTAGTGACTTAACCCTCTTCGTGTGTACACGCAATCACAAGACCAAGTGCGCACGGAAAAGATCCTGTAATCCATGTCAGAGTTCGGTGGGTCATAGAAACACGAAAATACCCAGCATGCCTCCCCCGAAATCGGCGTATGCTGCCTGAATGGCGGGGTAAAAACCGCGGTCATACACGTAAAACTCCACTCGTGCTCGCAGCATCAATCAAATGCAGTGCGTCGTCTGTGCCGCTGACTCAGCCGGCGCAGGTCAGCATATTCTGCCCATACCGGATAGTACTAGATTAAAACGCCGATTTGCGTTGAACCCTTCTTCTTGTTTTGCAGACAAGACGTCGTGTCTGCACGCTGGGGAAGAGGTCGTGCAGCGGGTATCAATGAACTGGAGGTATCCGTCATTTCCATTTCATTCTTTAAAATTTCAGATAAGAAAAAGACCTATGAAGAAGGATGCTCCCCGAAAGAGAGAGAGAGAGAGAAGGCAAAAAATAAGGGTAGTAGGAACATGCATGCCACTGAGGTCTAAAACAAATCTTTTACAATTATCAAGGCATTAGAGGTCCTGCACCCACACACACACACACACACACACACACACAGACTCACCTCCTTGCGTTTTGCCCACTATATTCCAAGGGTAAGGGGGGTGAAATAATATTACAACCAGCTAACCCCCCCCCCCCCCAAAAAAAAATAAAAAAAAATTAAACAACCAAACAACCGACCAATTACCATAGTCTGATTTTGCAACATGGTGGTGTAAAATTTGATTCGCTTGACAGAAAGAAAAAGAGGCTCCTCAGTATACTGACCAGAGCAGTGTCGAGCAGACCACAGACACCGACACCAGTCAGCTGGTGACCACGACTGATGAAGAATCAGAGAGTCCCAGAAATCCTCTCCTGCCAAACAGCGTGTACGGAAACAAATACGACAGCGAGACAGTCATGGACGCATGTACAGGTACATTTGAACTCACGGAAACTGACTAGCAAGCACATACTCGTGCTCGCTCGCATACAGGTCCACGCACGCACGCGGGGACGGAAACGAGCATACATGTACACTTTTGCAGTGTGAAGGTTAAGCATGCATGCCTGCAGGCATAGATGCCCATACACAACCGCACGCGCACTCACACTGCCACACACCTACTCACACACACACTGTCACACACACACAGGCACACCAACGCACGCACACACGCACGCACAAACACATTTATACACAATCACACACACTCCAGCAGACACGCACGCACATCACACAAATAAACAGACATATTTAAAGCAGCAAGTATACATGGTTAAGCATGCCATAGATGAAGGTAGGCAAAAACGCGCGCGCACACACACACACACACACACACACACACACGTACACACTTGTATATAGGATACTCAGTGAGGCATCTACTCGTATATGCATACCCACTCCCCCCCCCCCCCCCACTACAACCACACACACAGACGCCCACATGCACACACGCGCGAACAATGCACAAAATGCGTAGACAGACAGGGGGGGAGGGGGGGTGGATCACTGCTTGTATGTGAGTAAAGATTAAACATGTTCCCTTTTATTATATTTTTGAGCGTTCGTTATTCTTATCGAGACAATGTTGACTACAATATATAGCTTTTCCGACTAACTTGTATTGCGAAAGTTTTCTTCTCTTGTTTTAGCTTACATTTTCTTTGCCTTTGCTCATGTACGTGTTCATAAATATTTTGAAAATCCAAAAGTTTGGCTTCCAAACATATTGCGCTATGTGTGTGTGTGTGTGTGTGTGTGTGTGTGTGTGTGTTTGTGTGTGGAGTTAATATTGTAGTATTGCTATTACCAAATCTTAATCAGAAACACTTTTGGGATTTATTGTGTCACGGAAGGTATTCTTGGTGTTAAAAAAACAAAACAAAACGAAATTTAGTTGGATAGAATATGCTATATAGCACGCTCAGACTGACAGACAAAAGCAGAAACACATACACACACGTGCACGCACGCAAGCATGCACGCACGCACGCAATACAGTCGACAAAAACCCCACCAACAGAACAAAACAAATATGAACAGAAAATCGGATAGCAAGCTGTCAATGACAAATTCCCCCCGACCCATTCCCACAGCAAATCTAAAACGTTAAGTTCCACAACGCGTACTTATCAACTCGTGCTTGTACTATTCAGCACATTTCGAGAGGTCAAAAAAGATGCCCCAGTAAACTTACTTACTTTGTAAACAAGTTTTAGAAAATCGAGCAGACGATAAGGAAAGCTAAGCATAGGGGGCCTACACATGGCACACCCCTATCCAATAAAAAAAATTCCTCGAGATAAAAAAAAAAAAAAAAAGGAACACAAAAAGCGAAACAAAATCCAAGGGATTCGGTTTCTGCTACTCAAAGGTTCCTAACTTCTCGTTAAGAGATTACTTGTACCACAACAGATCAAAGCGTAAGTATGATAAGAACATTCTAACTCATCCTGCAAAATAACACCATGACTGGTTTTTGTGCAGATTATGTTTTTGTTGTTGTTATAAACTAGTTATGTAAATAACATAAGTGTCAACCTGATACATTGATTGGGCAATAAATACCTACTTTTGAACGGGAAGAAGCCAAGGTGTACATTTGTGCTTTATAATGATGGAACATGTACGTGGCATACTCTATATCACATGCCAGTAAAACCACGAACATATCTGATTCCAGTGAACATAGACGAGGAGGAGCGTACCTTTTACCAAAATAGATGTACCATACTTTAATATACAAGTAAAGCTCCCGGCAAGGCGGTTACAATTGATCAGGCACACTCATAATTCAAACATATGTCTAATTAACCTTCTCTGGATTGGAAACTGAGGATGAAACCGTCGGTGTCGATTCTGGTCTTGTTGCTTTGGGGATACGTGCAAGGAGAACTTCTTACAAATGGAGGGTTTGAGACACTCGACCCTTGGAGCTGCTACAACTTTAATTGTGTTCTAGTCAACGATAAACACTCCGGGCAACACGCTATGAAAGTCTCCCACAGGTACGTAAGTCTTGTCTTTATTACTTTTTGTTCGTGTGCTTAAATTATTGGTTCAAAGAGAGAGAAATATATAGCGCATTATCAGAACTTTTAAACTATAAGCGGATACCGTGTTGCTGATTTTGAATATGTTTATTTTGTGATGTCCCAATGGATGATCGAGTAAATCTCAGCAGACCTGCTACAACTTTAGTTGTGTTATGGTCAATGATTAATACTCTGGGAAAAAAAAGCCTGCTTGGAAAGTCTCGCACATGCAGGTACCTGACAATACAAAACAAAACAATAGAATACAATACATGACAACAATACAATACAATCCCATACCACACCAAATCATACAATGCCATGCAACAACTAGCATTAATACAATACAACACACCACAACAAAACATACATGCAGTATTTTCAGTGGAAGTCTCGCACAGACGAGTAAACAACAATGGGCCTGCAATGAATGCAATTCAATGCGACCTAGTCCAATCCAATCCAATCCAAAACAAACACACCACGAACAATATATATATATATATACATAACCACTTCGCTGACAACACAACACACCACACCACACCACAATACAACACTACACAACACAACACTACACTACACTATGTACTACTTGGCTTACGGCGTCGTATCAGATTTACACGAGTTGCTTTTCTAAATATTAAACTGCGAGCTTTTCAATATTTGAAAAAGCAAGGAGTGTAAATATGGTACGATTCAGCAAGCTATGTAAGATTCATTTGATCCATACTTTACTTACGTGTACTTTACTCAAAACGTCCCGCAGCCGAGGCCTACAACTTGAAGATGCTTCTTTTGGAACCTGGATCTCTTCCAAAGCCTCGTGCAATATTTCACGTCAAAGCAAAGAAACGTCACGTTAGAAAGTGTAGCGTGACGTGTTAGTTAAAAAAAAAAAAAAACTCGTCCAGGGAAAACAGCAGGCGCGAAAGTGTTTCAATAATGACGTTTGTCTCGGTGACTTTGGCATCATAAGCAATGAAAAACCAGGTCCCTGCCCGACTAGTTTGACACGACCTCATTTCAATTATATATAGGTTACACACTCCGAGTTCTGAATATCGTGCATATTTTCCCTAGGGTCGATTTTCAGGTATTACCGAGCCTCTGGCGAGGTAATACCTGTAAATCGACCCGAGGGAAAATATGCACGATATTCAGGACGAGGTGTGTAAGCTTTTTATCCCATTACTCCGACATTTTCATTAAAAAACCTAACTTTTTGACACAAACTTTGCGAGTGCCTGTTTACTGCTCATCAAACCTTCTGCCACCGAAAATCGTGTCATGATATTCATGTGCGAAACGAGTCCCCTTTTGTCTTTTTGTTTCCAGGATTTGAATGCATTTGATACTGTGCAGTTACCGGCTGGTTTCAGTCGGTTACCCGAGCTGGCATTCGTCACAACTGCGAAAGACCGCATTCTGATATAAATCTTCGCTTCACAGCGAGCGGACGGGAGAGAATGATACCCGAAGGGAAGTAACTCATTTTGGACCTGAGTTCAGCGGGATTCGAAAGACCGCGTGTGTGATTTTACAAGCGATGAAGATGATTGCTGAGTTTGTGCTTATTCGAGCCTTTGTGCTTCAGTGTTCAAATTTGTATTACCTACTTCTTCAATCGTCACTTACTGATTTAGGTGAGCCTAACTTTGATGTCTGTCGTTGTCTTAGGCGAGGTATCTGTCTGGGGGAAAACGGCGCACCACTGTCGAGTTGTTTTTATGCGGCAACGCATGTAGCCTAGTGGTCTCTGTATGTCCAAGATCCGACCTACTTCGCCACCTTTTATTCTAACAGTATCACCAACTTTGAAAATGGCAATTTCCATGCTGGTCAACTTGAGCCGAAGATACTACATGTACAGCAAACGACAGATCCTGCAGCAGAGGGTGCGTATCGCTAGCGCTAGCGCTACGCACCGGCAGCAGACGATAGATCTGTAGCAGACGACTGATGAGACAGCCTTGTTCTGTTGAACCATATTTAGCAATCAATGCTCTAAAAGCGATAACAAATGAACAAAACTATAAGCATACTGTTTTAGTGTAAGTTTTATTTTGTCGCTCAAGATTTTGAATCAGGATGCTCTTGGGATTGATCTAAGCGGTTGCCAATGAAGCGTACCTCGTTACGACAACTTTACTAGAGTTGTGCCCCTTGAATCACTGTGTGTCTCTGTCGCTCTCTCTCGTGCTCTCTGTCTCTCTCTCAGTCTCACCACGTCGGACAACTCATAATCTTCACTCAGCTCTATTCACCCAAACAGATTATGTGCATTCTTTGTTGTTTTCTTTATTTCTTCAATGATAATGTTTGTAGATCGTTAGCCAAACGTCAGTTCGACTTTTATACCGCAGAATATCTCAATCGTTTTGCTGAAAAAAAAGTAGTCCCGAGTTAACGATAAATATGCAGATGACCTCTATAAATTATTCAGTTGTACTCTGAGACCAAAGACAAAGACCAATGACAGGTGAGATCGAGACTCGGTTGTGATGGATAATTCATATGGTTGTGATGGATAATCCAAAATAATCCCCTCCGCAGCTAACAGAGACAAAGAGGCAGGTCATGGGATAAATACGTGTACACGTGTGGCTTGAACGATTGTTATCTCATGAGTGGTCTCTCTCACGTTATGTAGGATAAATTACACTACAATACACTATCATGGACTACACTACAATGCACAACACTACACTATCATGGACAACACTACACAACACAACTCAAAATTACACAGGCTACACTACACAACACAAAACATTATTTTACACTGTGACGGATACGTTTAAACCGAGCATACCCGAGGGCTGTTTTCCGAGGAATGTACGTGTAGATGTAGGGAGATGCTTGTAGGTGTATCGGAGGTAAATGCCACTTTCTGAAGAAAGAAAAAATAGACTGAACGGAGCCGAAAGAGAAAAACAGAGAAAGAGAGACAGAGAGGGAGAATGAGAGAGAGTGCTAGCTAGTCAAACTTGTTAGTGGTAAACTTGTTCCTTATGTACCAACATTTGACTATTCTCAACGTTCATAATGGGTATAGTTATTTGTTAATACTTTAAAACTTAAAAATCTAAAAATGTTGTAGGTTTTGCACAGTATCACCTTGAAACATTTCTTTTGTGGCGGCAGTGGCTGCTCCTTATCACTCAATCCAAGAGTAATAACTCCGGGGGGGGAAAGACAGTACAGGCGCGCCACAGATCAAAGTTACTTCCCCTGGTTAAAAGTTTCACATACGTGTCTGGAGGTCTTCTTCAGGCAATTTGTCAGATTTGGGTTGTTTTAACTAACACGATATTATTTCCAAGAACATGATATATTATAAATTTGAAAACAAATTCGGCTGTTAGGCAAAGCCTTTTTATAATTAAAGCAGATGTATCCTTTATTTTTTACTTAGTATATTAACACATTTAAGCAAGATATATAATAACCCTAAAAACCTCACTAGGTGTACAGGTGAAAAATAATTAATGATTGATAAAGATTCTTTGGCGGGGCTTCGACCCCGGAAAAATAAAACGAGCATGACCCACGATTAGCGCGAATAAGGTGAAAATCTGCCGATCTCTGAGATCTCTTTTCGTCTCGTGCTAACGTTGTATAGTATGAGAACGATTCACATGCAAAGTAAAGACGTGTACAATTAGGTGTGTCAGTGGTAAATATAAATATAAATGTGTAATACAGACGAAGCAAACAAATAAACGTGTTTTTCTCGTGAAAATGTTGCGTTGTGCGGGTGTTTGGGTGGCCACGTGATGTCCACAAAGAAAAGTGCGGGGCGGACTCTGCTCTGTGCTGTAACACTGGCAAGTTCAAAACACGAGAAAAACGATTTCGTTGTGCTGGCAGCCAGGGGGGATGTATGTATTTTTCAAATGGTTGAAAAATAAGTCTTGTATTTATCACCGTACTCAGGCTAGGCCCTATTCTTTTTTTCGTCACACCTGAAAACCGTTATTTCTTGTGAGCGACGCAGCATTACAACGGCGGATAGGATCATGGTCAAGGCAAATTCGAAAAACGGTGTTGAACGTTAACAGGAGAACCCATTTACGTAAAATACACTAACAAATTATGTTATGTATACGTGCAACGAGAGAGAAACAAGACAAGACACAATCTTTATCATCGAGGGTAATAGATAAGCAGGAATACATGCTTTTTTACATCCAGCCCTCGCACTAAGACAAGGTCAACTAGAACAGAAAAAAATACTAATCAAAGAACTATCAGAGCAAACTTTACATATTATAGCTGTACATACAGATAAAAAGATGAAAAATATTTCACAGCATTCACAGTCACAGCTGTGACCAATAACTCAGGGAGTGACAGACCGTACAGACACTCTGCAGATCACAGTTGCTTCCCCTGTTTAAATGTTTCACAGGTATTCGATAATGTAAAGAGAGGTCTTTCTCGTAAATTTGGTCATTTTGGGTTGTGTAACTTATAGAATATCATTTCGATTTAAAAAAAATTATTACACATTTGACAATAATATCCACTATTGTGCAAAACCTATTTAAAGTTTAAAAAGTTAAAAAGTTAACCAACAAAAGGAGGTCGGAAAACTTCAGCACGTGATAATAAAGATGACGATGATGATGATGATGACGATGATGATGATGATGATGATGATGAGAATAATGATGATGATGAAGATGAGGCATGACGAGCAAAAATAATTATGTGGTTATTCATAAAATCAAATGCATACTATGCAGGTAATTATAAATACAAGCTGGTAGCAATCGAACATGTAGCAATAGTACAACAAAAATATGTTCAGAACATACAATGCACAGCATATCTTTGACGTAATACTAAGTGTGGTAAATCAAAAGGCGTTAAACTACTCAGACATTAAGTGGTTTTTAACACATTTTTAAAAACTTTTTAATGACTTTAATTAAGTGCTTAAAGGATGATGGAAGCGAATTCCAAACTGAAGTACCCGAAAAAGCAAGACTGGTCTTATACAGGTCAATTCGTGGAATCGGTGGGATCAAGTTGACCGACCCATATCTGTGGGTAGCTTTATTGAATAATGATGTGATGTAAATCGGCACTTTACCGTAATACAATGTATGCATGCAAATGGCTTTGTTTAACTTGAGATGCTTTTCCAGTGGAAGAAAGTTAAGCATTTTTAATTGCATATCTGTTGAGGCATTATCCTTTACGATGAGTTTGGCCGAGCGACGATAGAGAGAGTCTAACTTTTTCAAGTGGACATCACTGCTGCCATCCCAGAGCGTCGAAACATAATTAATGTGAGGCATTACATGAGCATGGTGGAACATTTCCAGAGTCCTTCTGTCCGTAAATTGCTTTAACTTGGATAGGAGAGAGAGAGAGAGAGAGAGAGAGAGAGAGAGAGAGAGAGAGAGAGAGAGAGAGAGAGTATGGTGGTGTGCAGACTGTCAAATGACACAGGTATACCCTAATGATAATGCACTACAAACGTTATACGTATACGTTATTTGTCTTACCTCTTGCATACGTTCATTCATTGACTGTCTTTCAAAACGGGCAGAAAAGCTAACTGATTCTTACCACGAAAAGTTCTTTTCCAAAAAATGTTGATAACCTTCCATGTTTTGAAAGACCCGGTTTCTACAAGAGGGGTGACTCATCATTGAAACGACTGTCAGCTGTTCAGTTCAGTATTGTAAAGATTAGTACTGAAAGTGACGTCAGGAAGGTAGCATTAACGCCACGGCCATTTAGCGCGTTTTCCTTTCGCAAAATGAACTTGTTTCTCACGCGCTCAAGACATGTTGATTCCGCCAAAAGAAAAATGTGCCACGCGCGGACCGTTTATAAGCCGAATCGCTTTCCATAGGCATAGGTTTTAAAGCCAGTCAGCAGCGTGTTGTCGCTTCGACTCGCTTGTCTCAGTGTTTGGGGCAAAACTCTGCCAAAGCGAATGAAAATCCTGACAGGGTTTTTTTCTCTCCGGGAAACGGCTATTGTTAAGAGCTTGGGTCTACTTATGAAGTCTTCGCGATAGAAAAGCTATTTATTAAAATGATATTTTTTTTATCATGTTATTTACATCCGCAGACGTTTTGCTATTTGTTGTTGTTGTAGTTGTTGTTGTTGTTGTTGTTGTTGTTGTTGTTGTTGTCGTCGATCTTGTGTTGTTGTTGATGTTCGTGGTTGTGGTGTTATTGGTAGTGTTTGTTTGTTCGTTTATTCGTTGGTATGTTTTTTTTAATATTTTTTATAGGCTATGCTATTTTGATTAACATCTGTCTTTGTTGTGTCCCCTTGTCTAGAACTGTAAATTATCAGGGCCCATCCCAGATCATCACAGTAGAGCAGGGCAAGACCTACCAGGCCAGCGGCTACATCAAACTTCTCATTGACCAGGCTGACCACATGAGTCAGCGAGTTGCCATGGAGCTCGAGCTGAGATATCAAGGTAGCTTATTCGTTTACAGTTTCTCTTCTCCTTATTGTACCCATACATTGAATATAACCAGGCGGGGACAGCGCCGGGCCTCCAGCCTCAAAGGAGCCCAACCACAACGACTGGCCAGGCGACTCAGGAAAATAACCGGATTGTCAGTGACAACCAGATGGCGACATCCGATGTCGTCCTTTTCTCTCTCACCCTGTTCAGCTGTGTGGTTGCAAATTCTGTTCAATCAGCCGTCGGAAGCAAATGTAAACCGTAAACTGAAGTGTTTCACCTTTAAACACACTTCTTGTATAACCAGATGTGAACACTGTGCGACATACTAAACTTGGCCAAAAAAATATTGCAACAATTTTTGCACGCTAAGAAAAGCATTAAAACACAATTCATTTTAGTTGAACTTTATATGCTCGAAAAGGTAATTATGTAAGCTGTACATATCATTTGTCCGATTGATGGTACTTTATATAGGCATCCCGTGACAGCCTGTCAAACAAGGTCACCCCTAAAATCGACCTGACAAAAACCATAGCCCCGTATTTTAAAATCTGCTAAAAATCAGAATATGCACAAACCAAACACTTCTGACAACCATTGGCAAGGCCATTCAATTTCTTGTTCAGAACATTTTGTTTTATGCACCTGACTTCTTTAGTCTTTATGTGGCCTTGTATCAAAGGCGGTAGGTGTCAACCGTTTCAGAGGCCAAAAAAGGCACGTTTTGCGGCCATTTTTGACGGGGTGCTCCACCCAAAGAGCTATATCTGCTCAAGTTCTCAATGATTTGCTTTGGAAATTTCAGAAGTTATTACCAATAGGCTGACCTAAATGTGTGGTGCTTTTTGCGAATGTGTATAATAAGCGTGTCGTATTACGTAAATTTTCCGAAAGAACTAAACAAATATTCTTATTAATAATTCAGGGTTTTAGGTTAAACAAGAAATTCCTCCGAGGTAGGAAAAACACCCCCGTCCTTACCATTCTCACTGCCACCAACTGAGGAGGTTATTTCCCTTTGACCATTAATATGTCCCTCTATAAGTCCTTGTAGAATCTTAATCCACCAATAACTCCCTAACCGTGTGTTTGACTGGTCCCAATTTTTGTAAGGACCGTCTCAGGAATGTATAGAACCTGTTCACCAAGTTTGGTGACGATCGGTCCGTTCATTCTTGAGATCTATATGCGAACACAAACACACAAACAAACAAACACATCGACCGAAACCTATACACACCCCTATACCGGGGGTGTAAAAATCGTGACTTTGCATGCTAAGCAAAAACTGGCTGGAGCAATAGGTGCAAAAGTTTGAGGCAGACCCAAGTGCTGGTTTACATTTGTTGGAGATGGGAACGCGCAAGAAAATGTATCGATCACCGTCCTTGGTAATGCGTACAGTAGCTGTGGAGATCAACTGTCCTTGGCCTGTGCTTCCTTCGCTGCGAGTCACAAAAGCGCAACACAGCGAGCACAGCGATCCGAGACAGGCGAGTAAGCACAGGCCCATGACTGTTAGTCTCCACGGGTAGTGTACTCAGTACCACTGACGGTGATCGATAATTTTTCATGCGTGTTTCCATCTCCAGCAAATGTAAACCAGCACTCGGATCTGCCTCAAACTATGGCACCTATTGCCTCATCCAGATTGTGCTTAGCATGCAAAGTCACAATTTTTTAACCTAAAACCCTGAATTAATATGAATATTTGTTTAGTTCTTTCGGAAAAGTTACGTAATACGACACGCTTATTATACACATTCGCAAAAAGCTACACACATTTTTGTCAGCCTATTGGTAATAATTTCTGACATTCCCAAAGCAAATCATTAAAAACTTGAACAGATATGGCTCTTTGAGTGGAGGACCCCGTCAAAAATGACCACAAAACGTGCCTTTATTGGCCTCTGAAACGGTTGACACCTACCGCCTTTGAAAAAAGGCTACATAAAGACTAAAGAAGTCAGGTGCATAAAACAAAATGTTCTGAACAGGAAATTGAACGGCCTTTTCAATGGTTGTCAGAAGTGTTTGGTTTGTGCATATTCTGATTTTTAGCAGATTTTAAAATAGGGGGCTATGGTTTTTGTCAGGTCGATTTTAGGGGTGACCTTGTTTGACAGGATGTCACGGGATGCCTATACACAGTACCATCAATCGGACAAATGATATGTACAGCTGACATAATTACCTTTTCGAGCATATAAAGTTCAACTAAAATAGATTGCGTTTTAATGCTTTTCTTAGCGTGCGAAAATTGTTGCAAGAATTTTTTGGCCAACTTTATTTAACTCCACTAAGAAATGTAGCAAACACTGTAAACACGAAACAGTTCACAACTGGTTACAAAACGTCGGTTAAAAAGTGGAACACCTCAGTTTAGAGTGTAGCAGCATTGCCAGGGCCCTGTTGTAGCACGTGCATCAAAAGTCTGTTTGTATTGGCATGTTTTGTGCCAATAGACGTAATCCGAAAAAGAAAAAAAAAACTCTGCCGGGTTTGTATGTGATGTGAATGATTGAATTAATACTCTTGAATTTATCGAGGCACGCTTGCCCTCGTGACAGTATAGGCCAGTCACTAGCGAAGGGTGTGTCGCTACTTCTGATCGATTTCCACGAGTGGAGACACAACCCTTGGAGTTATTTTCGAACATCATCTATTTCTATTGGACTTTAACCCCACCTCCCCCCCCTCCCCCCTCCCCCCCTTACCCCCATTCAAGCAGAATCCTTTCCACGCGTAGGCCCAATAAAACTGTCTGCCGAAAATGTTTATACTGCAATCCTTTTTTGAATAATATAAACAACAACAACAGTTTAAACAACAACAGTTTTAACAACAACAACAACAACAACAACAACAGTTTCAATGCATTTTTATTTGCCCCTTAATTTTTCGTAAAGATTTAGAAATTGTATTCATTTTCTTGAACAATATTTATTTTGTATTGAAGAGTATAGGTCACGGAGAACGCATGGTTAAAGCTTCGTGCAGAATAAAGCGACGAAAGTACATAATTATATCATGAGCAAGAGGGCGACTGAACCAACACTCGCTCTGTGGATAGCGATTCTGACACTCGATACGGGATTGTATGTGTCTGGCATTTCTGAATGAAGCTGAAAAGGTTTCTTAATCAGGCAAGCATGCAACAGTTTCAAGACCTTGAAAGCGTTCGTGAATTATTGTGATTATAAAAAAAAACTGGTTATCTATGTACGACATAAGAATATAATACTTTGGAAACCTTGCGAATTTGGTTTCTTTTGAGTATGGGTTTAGTTTCTGGTCTGTATGTTTTGAAATGCAGATGGCACCAAATACTATCAGGAGGTCGCGGCACACCCACCAATCAAAGTTGCAGATGGATGGGTACAGCTTCGTGGACAGTTTGCTATACCTACTAAACGTAAGTGTGTGTGTGTGTGTGTGTGTGTGTGTGTGTGTGTGTGTGTGTGTGTGTGTGTGAGCGGTGTGTGCATGTGTTGTATGTGTGTGTGATGTGTGTCAGTGTTAATGTATGTGTGTGTGTGTGTGTGTGTGTGAGTGTGTGTATGTCAGTGTGAGCGGTGTGTGCATGTGTTGTGTGTGTGTGTGTGTGTGTACGTGTGTGTGCGTGTGTGTGTTAGTGTGTGTGTGTTATGTGCGGGTGACCGGGTACTTCTATGATTTCAACACGTGTGTCTTTGTATGCGTTCCAACCACGCAGAGTTTTTGGTCATAACCCCAGTAAATGTACCTCCATTTTGAAGACCTGATTTTTCTTAAAGGGGTTACACTGTATAGGGTAATTTGCATGCGCACAAAAACATTACATCAAACACAGGAATAAAATCGCCTCAGCCTCCGTCGAATCCGTCGAATTCAAAGAAAAAAGAGAAAAATCCAAACCGAATCACTTAATCACTGGAGATCTCTTCGTAGTCGCAGTCAACCAACACTAGCATACATAGGCTACCTGTCCACAAAGAAAACCGACAGGGCCACAATATTCAGCCATGTACTCCTTCGAAGCCACCTTTCCTAGTCAGCCCTATCAATTCCAGTAGTCAGCGATTCGCACTCCGTGCTGTAATACGTACGGGGTCTCCAATTGAAAGAAAAAGAGCTTAGTGCTGACTGAACAAGAACTAGCCAACAACAACTGACCCAAACTGAAAGAGGCAGTAACTCTTCTTTGTAATCCCGATTATTTCCCTTCCCACACTGATAATGACCCTGCCCATTACTTTTACACAGAGATAGAGAGAGCACGCGTGTACTACCAAGGACCTATTCCGTCAGTGAGTTTCCTTGTGGATGATGCCTCAGTAACGGAACTGAAACTTAATCACGATGACCACACGTGGCGAAACATTACTGACCAAGTAATCAGAACTCACCGCATGAGCAACATTCGCATCAAGTAAGTACCAAATCATTTCGACATCTATAAAGAGGCGGTGGTCTTATTTGTAACACTTTCACTATTTTGCTTTTCAAATTTTGTCACTGTTTGAAGTACCGCCCTGATATGGCCCTTCGTGGTCGGCTAGGCGTTGAGCAAACAAACAAACAAAAACTGTTTGAAGTACATTTTTGAAGCTAGAACATAGAAAGCTGTGACAGAGAGCATTCAGAAAGAAGTTGCCTCCCCTGTGATGAAACTCTATCCTCAGATTCCCTTTTTAAAAGCTTTTACGACCGATTTTTCTGGACATTGTCAAGGTCGTTATAGTGGGAGTTTGTGTGTGTGTGTGTGTGTGTGTGTGTGTGTGTGTGTGTGTGTGTGTGTGTGTGTGTGTGTGTGTGTGTGTGTATGTGTGTGTGTTTAACGTCGTTTTCAACCGTTCAAGGTTATATCGCGACGGGGAAAGGGGGGGGGGGGGGGGGGGATGGGATAGAGCCACTTGTTGTTTCTTGTTCACAAAAGCACTAATCAAAAAATTGCTCCAGGGGCTTGCAACGTAGTACAATATATGACCTAACTGGGAGAATGCAAGTTTCCAGTACAAAGGACTTAACATTTCTTACATATAGTGGGAGGTATCCCTATCCATAGTTTATACATAATTATACTGTCCGAAAAACCATATCACATACGCAACTAGATAATCATATCAATTGATCTGAAGCACCTTAATAAACTTTGTTGTTGTTGGTTCACGAACACACACAAAAAAACCAACAAAAAAAACCAACACAGCTGCACATATTTCACGTAAGTCCTAAGTTGCTGATAATGAGTCAACACGACGGCTGGGCTAACTTCATGCTTCGTTTGATCAACCGTATCTGTGGCTTATGTCCCTCCGGATCTTATCGTAGACTACACGTGCACACCGCACAGCTGGCTACACTAGTTAACAATCAATTTACCTGATGACCTGGTCATCTTTTTCGGGGAGGAGGGATTGGCTGGGAGTAGGGGCTTTTGGTGTCTGCCTTTTCCGTTTCAGTTCAATCTACTTACGGCATTCTAATTGAATAAACAATGGTGACAGGAATTCACGAATTTATCAATTTTCTTACTCTTGCAGTGTTACCACGGCTGCCACGATCAGTAACGAAGACGTCCAAATTCAGGTGAGCCTTTAAACATACTACAGCGATTGACCCCACACATCGACGTTGCTAATATTTTGCTAATGTTCAGTCGGTAAAATTTTCAGAGTGTGTTGAAACAAGTGTTCAAAAATTAGAGAATGTTAGCGCATGGGCACAGATTTTTGGTTCAACTTAGTTGAAAGAGTGTTCCCATACTTTCCAGATACAGTTCCTTTTGTTGGCTGAGTGCGGGGTACGGGCTTTGTATTAAGTTTTCACAAAGCCATTAAAAGTAGAATAAGACATTTGATGATGATTGTTGATTAAAATGATTTGTTTCTTTCTTTTCTCCAAACTTTTTGATAGATCTTCTTTCTTTATTTCTTTATTTTTTTTTTAGTTCTATTTTTAAATTCTTTCTTTTCTTTCTGTCGGAACACTTTCTTATTTTGTAAATTCTGCCGTTCTAATTCCTGTCTTTCGTTCTTGTTTTTATCATTTCGGTCTTGATTAAATTTTTTGCGTTCGCACTGTAATGATATAATCATTATACCACCTTATGCTCAGGTCATCCAAAAGAAAAAATCTTTTCCCTTTGGCTCAGCTGTCAGTGCAGTGGCCTACAACGACCCTAGCCAGGTGAAGTACAGAGACTTCATCGGCAAACACTTCAACTGGGCTGTTCCCGAAAACGCTCTGAAATGGAAACACATCGAGCCCAGGCAGGTATGTAACAACAAAGAAAGAAAACAAATAAGGATAAGGATAAGGATAAGATTTTATATTGTCCATGAGGGTAACCTCACAGAAATTCGGGCTGCTTTCTCCCTGGGGAAAGCGAGCTGCCATACAGTATACGGCGCTACCCATTTTTTTTTCCTGCATGCGTGTATTCATGTTTCCAAGCCCTGAGACTTAATGCCGTGTAAGATGGAATTGTTTCACACTTTATTTCAAGTCACACGGGTATTTGGTGGACATTTTTATCTATGCCTATACAATTTTGCCAGGAAAGACCCTTTTGTCAATCGTGCGATCTTTAACGTGCACACCCCAATGTAGTGTACACGAAGGGACCTCGGTTTTTAGTCTCATCCGAAAGACTAGCACTTGAACCCACCACCTAGGTTAGGAAAGGGGGGAGAAAATTGCGGCCTGACCCAGGCCTGAACACGCAACCTCTCGCTTCCGAGCGCAAGTGCGTTACCACTCGGCCACCCAGTCCCAACTATCAACAGAATGAATGTAACAAAGAGAGGAACAGACAGACAGAGACAATGTGTGTGTGTATGTGTGTGTGTGTGTGTGTGTGTGTGTGTGTGTGTGTGTGTGTGTGTGTCTATGTGTGTGTGTGTGTGTGCGTGCGTGCGTGCGTGTGTGCGTGCGTGCGTATGAGTGAGTGCACGTGTGTGTGAGAGGGTGTGTGTATGTGTGTAAGTGTCGTAACTGCATAACGCAATATTAATTCAATATTTTTCAACGAATTTAACAGGGTCACAAGGATTATCAACAAGCATTGGATACGGTTCATGGATTGAAAAAGCAAGGGTACGTTTTGAAAATATCTCAATACACTGTACATCTTACAAAAGTAATCATATTCGATGAACATTCGTTTCTTTGGAAAGAAGGTGAGCTTACACTGCCGTTGCCGATTCCAAGGCCACTGGCTATGGAAAGGAACAATCAAATGTATATCCAGTACAGTAGGTTTTGTTCTCTAAGCTTGTCTTACAATGACGTAATGGCATGCTGAGCGGTGTAGATGTCTATGAAGCCATTTAAGGCGGTTTTTGAAGCCGTTTTAGCGGGTAATGAGAAGAAAATGCATCGAGAAGTTACTGTCATGTACCGTTTTTGTCTCATTACCTGCTACAACGGCCTCAAAATCCGCCTTTCATGACTTCTGGGAAGAACGACACCTACCCTGTTCAGCATGCCATAACTTCATTGTCAGACAATATAGGTGAACAAAACTGACTCTTTTGGATACAAATTTGATTGTTATCTCTAACACCATGCTAAATTTCCACATGGACATTTCGTTTTTACATTTAGTCAAGTTTTGACTAAATGTTTTAACATCGAGGGGGAATCGAAACGAGGGTCGTGGTGTATGTGTGTGCGTGTGTGCGTGCGTGTGTGCGTGCGTGCGTGCGTGTAGAGCGATTCAGACCAAACTACTGGACCGATCTTTATGAAATTTGACATGAGAGTTTCTGGGTATGATATCCCCGAACGTTTTTTTCCTTTTTTTGATAAATGTCTTTGATGACGTCATATCCGGCTTTTCGTGAAAGTTGAGGCGGCACTGTCACGCTCTCATTTTTCAACCAAATTGGTTGAAATTTTGATCAAGTAGTCTTCGACGAAGCCCGGACTTCGGTATTGCATTTCAGCTTGGTGGCTTAAAAATTAATTAATGACTTTGGTCATTAAAAATCTGAAAATTGTAAAAAAAATTATTTTTTTCTAAAACGATCCAAATTTACGTTCATCTTATTCTCCATCATTTGCTGATTCCAAAAACATATAAATATGTTATATTCGGATTAAAAACAAGCTCTGAAAATTAAATATATAAAAATTATTATCAAAATTAAATTGTCCAAATCAATTTAAAAACACTTTCATCTTATTCCTTGTCGGTTCCTGATTCCAAAAACATATAGATATGATATGTTTGGATTAAAAACACGCTCAGAAAGTTAAAACAAAGAGAGGTACAGAAAAGCGTGCTATCCTTCTCAGCGCAAGTACTACCCCGCTCTTCCTGTCAATTTCACTGCCTTTGCCGTGCGCGGTGGACTGACAATGCTACGAGTATACGGTCTTGCTGCGTTGCATTGCGTTCAGTTTCATTCTGTGAGTTCGACAGCTACTTGACTAAATGTTGTAATTTCGCCTTACGCGACTTGTTTGTTTTCTTGTAAGTGACCTAAGTGATGCAGTCACATAAGCTCCCTCGCCTAAAACATAGACATAGAGGGGGGAATCGAGACGAGGGTCGTGGTGTGTGTGTGTGTGTGTGTGTGTGTGTGTGTGTGTGTGTGTGTGTGTGTGTGTGTAGAGCGATTCAGACCAAACTACTGGACCGATCTTTATGAAATTTTTCATGAGAGTTCCTGGGTATGATATCCCCAGATGTTTTTTTTATTTTTTCGATAAATGTCTTTGATGACGTCATATCCGGCATTTTGTAAAAGTTGAGACGGAACTGTCACACCCTCATTTTTCAATTAAATTGATTGAAATTTTGGCAAAGCAATCTTTGACGAAGGCCGGACTTTGGTATTGCATTTCAGCTTGGAGGCTTAAAAATTAATTGATGACTTTGGTCATTAAAAATCTGAAAATTGTAATTAAATTTATTTTTGTATAAAACGATCCAAAATTACGTTTATCGTATTCTTCATCATTTTCTGATTCCAAAAACATATAAATATGTTATATTCGGATTAAAAACAAGCTCTGAAAATGTAAAATATAAACATTATGATCAAAATTAAATTTCCGAAATCGATTTAAAAACAATTTCATCTTATTCCTTGTCCGTTCCTGATTCCAAAAACATATAGATATGATATTTTTGGATTAAAAACACGTTCAGAGAGTTAAAAAGAATAGAGATATAGAAAAGCGGGCTATCCTCCTCAGTGCTACCGCTACCGCGCTTTTCTGGATTGTTAATTTCACTGCCTTTGCCACGAGCGGTGGACAGACGATGCTACGAGTGTACGGTCTTGCAGAAAAAATGCAATGCGTTCAGTTTCATTCTGTGAATTCGACTGAGCTTGACTAAATGTTTTATTTTCGCCTTACGCGACTTGGTTTTTTTTTGGCTACAGGTTAAAGGTGAGAGGTCACAACCTGGTGTGGTCCAAGGAGCCACGTATACAGAGCTTCGTGCAGGCCATGTCAGGAGACGCGCTTCGTCAGGAAATCAAAAATCACATCGAGGAAACAATGAACAAAACTCGAGGACTGTGAGCAACTTTTATCAGTCATTTTACATTTTCATCGGTTGATTTGGTGATTTACTTTACCTAATGATTGATTGACAGATTTGGTGATTGAGTGATTGGTAGCATAATATTATTTTTAAAAAAGTTCCAATTGCTGTTTCTTTAGTTATAAATAAAAAAAAGGCCCCAAATTACGCATCCATTACTTTCTTAATAGACACGTTCTGTCACACACACACACACACACACACACACACACACACACACACACACACACACACACACACACACACACAATTAAAGGAGAAGTCATTTTGGAAAAAGACAACACGACAGCTACTCTACTGCATTAAACTGTTCTCGAGCATGTATTGGCAGTCTGGAGCACTGTGACGTCAACAACGAGATGCTGCACCAGGACAGCGCTGTGTTCAGTGTAACTTGTTTATTAGTTGTGTCGCCATGCGTTCACAGACTGCAGCACTGGGACGTCAACAACGAGATGCTGCACGGCACGTGGTACCAGGACCGTCTCCATGACCCTGACTACAACCTGGAGTTGTTCCGTATCGCTCATCACGCAGACCCCAGAGTCAAGCTTTTCCTCAACGACTACCAAGTGGTGGCTGATGGAGCTCTCACAGAGGTGATGTCAAGCTCAGTGTTTGGCTGCTTGATGCGTAATTTACACTACTACGTACACTCTACACTAGTTCCTAGACTTTTTTCTTTTCGTATAACGTTATTTGCTGTCTGTCCTCTTCTTTTCTGTCTTTTTACATTTAGTCAAGTTTTGACTAAATGTTTTAACATAGAGGAGGGAATCGAGACGAGGGTCGTGGTTCATGTGTGTGTGTGTGTGTGTGTGTGTGTGTGTGTGTGTGTGTGTGTAGAGCGATTCAGAGTAAACTACTAGACCGATCTTTATTAAATTTTTCATGAGAGTTCCTGGGTATGATATCCCCAGATTTAAAAAAAAATTTTTTCGATAAATGTCTTTGATGACGTCATATCCGGCATTTTGTAAAAGTTGAGGCGGACCTGTCACACCCTCATTTTTTAATCAAATTGATTGAAATTTTGGCAAAGCAATCTTCGACGAAGGCCGGACTTTGGTATTGCATTTCAGCCTGGAGGCTTACAAATTAATTAATGACTTTGGTCATTAAAAATCTGAAAATTGTAATTAAATTTATTTTTGTATAAAACGATCCAAAATTACGTTTATCGTATTTGTCATTATTTTCTGATTCCAAAAACATATAAATATGTTATATTCGAATTAAAAACAAGCTCTGAAAATTTAAAATATAAAAATTATGATTAAAATTAAATTTCCGAAATCGATTTAAAAACAATTTCATCTTATTCCTTGTCCGTTCCTGATTCCAAAAACATATAGATATGATATTTTTGGATTAAAAACACGTTCAGAGAGTTAAAAAGAATAGAGATATAGAAAAGCGTGCTATCCTCCTCAGCGCAACCGCTACCGCGCTTTTCTGGATTGTTAATTTCACTACCTTTGCCACGAGCGGTGGACAGACGATGCTACGAGTGTACGGTCTTGCGGAAAAAATTCAATGCGTTCAGTTTCATTCTTGCACCGTGTCACCTATGCTTACTGTGTGTGTGTATGTGTGACGGAGTGATTGAGTTTGTGTTACTGTTAGTCGATTTCTTACGTGAGCCTTGAAGGCTTCGCCTCTTGTTTTAATATTGTATTTATAGCTGACGAAGACAATCGTCGAGACCGGTCTTGTGGTTTTTTTCCCTCGTGTTTCTGGTACTGGTCAGTACATTTTCATTGTTATCTTGTTCTACTACACTCAACACAGTGACTTAAGTTTACTGCGTAACGGTAATGAATCAACAAGTCGCGTAAGGCGAAAATACAATATTTAGTCAAGTAGCTGTCGAACTCACAGAATGAAACTGAACGCAACGCAACGCAGCAAGACCGTATACTCGTAGCATCGTCACTCCACCGCCCGTGGCAAAGGCAGTGCCCGTGGAATTGACAAGAAGAGCGGGGTATTCGTTGCGCTGAGAAGGATAGCACGCTTTTCTGTACCTCTCTTCGTTTTAACTTTCTGAGCGTGTTTTTAATCCAAACATATCATATCTATATGTTTTTGGAATCAGGAACCGACAAGAAATAAGATGAAAGTGTTTTTAAATTGATTTCGAAAAAAAAACATTGATAATAATTTTTATATATTTAATTTTCAGAGCTTGATTTTAATCCAAATATAACATATTTATATGTTTTTGGAATCAGCAAATGATGGAGAATAAGCTGAACGTAAATTTGGATCGTTTTATAAATTTTAATTTTTTTTTACAATTTTCAGATTTTTAATGACCAAAGTCATTAATTAATTTTTAAGCCACCAAGCTGAAATGCAATACCGAAGTCCGGGCTTCGTCGAAGATTACTTGACCAAAATTTCAACCAATTTGGTTGAAAAATGAGGGCGTGACAGTGCCGCCTCAACTTTTACGAAAAGCCGGATATGACGTCATCAAAGACATTTATCAAAAAAATGAAAAACATGTTCGGGGATTTCATACCCAGGAACTCTCATGTCAAATTTCATAAAGATCGGTCCAGTAGTTTAGTCTGAATCGCTCTACACACACACACACACACACACACACACAGACAGACAGACAGACAGACAGACGCACATGTATACACCACGACCCTCGTTTCGATTCCCCCTCGATGTTAAAATATTTAGTCAAAACTTGACTAAATATAAAAAGAAACAAGAATTGTAGGCTATTGGAACGTGTCATTATTGACAAAACAAAACGTTACATTTACTAGTACGTCGACCCAGTCGTCTTTTAAATAGACAGACAGACAGACAAACACTTATGATACAAATAATGTACATATCTCAAAAGCACTGTGGTTTACGCTGGAAGATGTATATGTTACTCGGACAAAAGGTTCACAGCGAGAAGGAACTGCACATAATTTCAATAACGAATTTCTGTCATCTTATACACCTGTTTTCCCTTTCTATTCGTAGCCCTATTTGGCTCAGGCTCGTCACTTCAAATCAGCGAACGTCGGCCTGTATGGTATTGGAGTCCAGTGTCACTTTCATGACGAACTGGAGCCCAATCCGTACCTCATCAAGGTAACACATCGTTTGTGTTCAAGCAAAATATACTGAGCTAGACTAGATCTGCTGGCCCAACCCTGTCTACCGATATGAGTCACAGAGTTTGACATAAATATGTACATTCTCTCTCTCTCTCTCTCTCTCTCTCTCTCTCTCTCTCTCTCTCTCTCTCTCTCTCTCTCTCTCTCTCTCCCTCCCTCTCCCTCTCTCTCTCTTTCTTTTACTTTTTTTTTTTAAAGTAAAGACTGTATCAGCTGGCCCAAACCGGTCTGCCAATTTGCCTCACAGAGTTGGACATAAAATAAGTACACTTTCTCTTGATCTCTTTTTAAGCGAAGACTGGATCTTCCAAGCCGCTCTGCCAATTTGAGTTTACAACAGAGACATAAAACATAACCATTTTCTCTGTATCTTTTTTCACTTTCATAAGCAAAGACTGGATCTGCTGGCCCAAGCCGGTCTGCCAATCTGGGTGACAGAGCTGGACGTGGGTGCAGAGGATGAAAACAAGAGAGCTGACTTCTACGAGAAAGCCCTCAAGTCGTTCTACGGCCACCCGGCAGTGGAGGGCATTTTGTTCTGGGGATTCTGGGACCAAAAGGACTGGAGAGGTGAAAAAGCGGCCCTGGTCCGAGGTCCGAACTTGGAGGTAAAGGATAATTAGGTATCTGTAACATGTGTTCCATACCTCGTTGCAGCGTATGCATGCTAGGAACGAGTGCGACGGATTCATAGCCGGAAGGTCATGAGAAGTTAAAAGTATTGTGCAGATCAAAAGTATCGCATTCGGCCAAGGAAGACTCTCATGAGAAATTGATTGTTTTGGGTAGAATAATGCTTGGTGTTTCAGTAAGGATAGCGGAGTCGTTGACAGAGGCCAAATGGCAAATTCTGTGAAAGCGTAATAACACGTTCCTAATTATTTGGTTTAGTCAAGGGACCTACGAAACTGTTTGCACGTGTATTTGCTCGAGCTACCCAGGTCTGAAAGTTATCATACATTCAGCATTATTATTTTCGGCATGATAAACAAAGATTTTTACTTGAGTTTTACCGAAATTAGTCACTTCAGAAGGAATTGGCAGTGTTACCTGAAGCACGTGCACCAAGTGGAAACACAAACAAACTTATCTTGAATTTTGTTCTGTATCCCCCTCAGCTTACAGCGGCAGGACGTCGCGTCCTTGACCTATTTGAGAACCAGTGGATGACGGACGAGACGCACGTGCTGTCACATTCGGGTCACAGGATCAATGTCCTTGGTTTCCATGGCGACTACGAGGTGCATGTGCGTTACCAAGGTCATGAGCGGAAGGATCTGGTGCAGACCTTCACCCTTAGTCCTGGTCAGCACACCCATACCGTCAGCATTTCTGTCAATTAAAAATGGAAAATTAATGGAATTTCTTATGCGTTCTTTCAATAAATACCTTCCGCTGAAAAATATTTTGCATTGTTCGATGGTGTTTTTTTTCATGTGCAGATTTGTGCATGTCTTTGCACAAAGGGAAACGTTATAATTGAAAATCTAATGTAATTTGGTAATAATACCAAAAACGACAGTTTAAAATACTACCATAAACTTCACATCCATAGAAATCAACATGCAAACAATACACAATTGTCCCAAAACACAGGATGTTCAAACATAGATATAACTGCTGCATATATTTGTCCTGTTTATTATCTAACTCATACATGCTTTTCCCACGTTATGTTCACTACGATAGATGTGCGCAACTAATTATACAGGCGAGTAAAGTGCGCGTACAAGATACGCAATGGGACTGCATTGAATACAGCAAACGAAGCAACCACCAGCTGCGTCAGTATCCTCGTGAATGAACTTAGCATGTCCTCGTCTATTCAGTTTCCAACCGAACAGAAAATGTCGGTAAATAATTAGATAATTATAGTCCAAAGCGTCGTGCTTTTCTTACCAGCATTTTGCTTTTTTCATCGCGCGAAACAACTGCAGCCAACGTGCAACGAGGCTAAGGGGTCTGGATGCCTTTCAAATACTCATACTCATACTCATACTCATACTCTTCTGTTTCTGATTACACGGGCCTACAGCTCCCTGGAGACTCGTGATTTGTACCAGTGGGGTTTTACGTGTATGCCTATCCCCCTCCTTCTCCCCCAACCATTCCCGACATTTAGGTAGTCATACTCGATTGTTGGTGTCTGCATGGTGGCCCGGTATTTTCGTGCTTTTATACTACATCTATGTAGCCGTGTGGCGATTTGACGTACTGTTGTTCCTTTCTCTCGTTCCCTACCCCAATTATTCCCCTTGACCATGCGTGTATGTGTTTGTTCCGTGATGCGTGTATGTCTTTGTGCGTAGATGCTGCGTTTTAATTGGTTAATCCCTTAACGGATGCGTACGCATTCACCCCCGACAGTGCGAGTTCGGTCAGTCTGACCGGTGATTTCGCTGTGTGTGGATCGGCCTGTGTGCTTAAGCCTTGAGACCGGTGTTCTATTTGAAACAGTTCTTTGTGTTGGTGTGACATCTTTTAAAATACAGATAGCCTGTGCTGGATTGTGAGTATCATCTTTGACCTGTGGTTTAATAGCTGATTTACCATCAGCGAGGTGAGTGATTCAGACCGGCGATGTGTTGAACAGTCCCGCCGTAACTTCGTGTGTGTTTAGTTCTTCATTGAGGAGTGAACTGTAAGTAGATGCTGTTTCTTTTGTTTATATTGAATTTTGCTTGTCTATAATATGTTCTGATCGTATGAATGATGCTATGGTGTGCACGTATGTATGTAGCTATTTTATCCTAGTGGCGTTATAGCGTCAGTGTCGTTGTTTCGCCGTTGAGACCCAGTTTTCCCGCTCTTGCCTTGTTCTTTGTTTTGTAATAGCGTGTCCTGCGTTGCGGACGCGTCACTGACATCCTGTGTGACGTTATAGATAGCGTAGCGCCCCCTGTAGTAACTTGTGAAGTCACAGTATCGGTCCTTGTCAGTGTGTCACGCTCCGATGGTCCGTAAGGCGTGAAGCGTATCCTCAGTTACCTATTGTGTAGGGAGTTAGTCCCGTCTCTCCCATTATTTATGGTGTACGTTAAATAAAAGTCACGTTATCGCAACCTCTGTCCGGCTTGGCGTCTCATTTATGCTTCCTGGCCTATTCCCCCCTTCCACTCCACCCTATCACACCTATAATAAGACAAGTCGCGTAAGGCGAAAATACAACATTTAGTCAAGTAGCTGTCGAACTCACAGAATGAAACTGAACGCAATGCAACGCAGCAAGACCGTATACTCGTAGTCCACCGCTCACGGCATAGGCAGTGAAATTGACAAGAAGAGCGGGGTAGTAGTTGCGCTGGGAAGGATAGCACGCTTTTCTGTACCTCTCTTCGTTTTAACTTTCTGAGCGTGTTTTTAATCCAAACATATCATATCTATATGTTTTTGTAATCAGGAACCGACAAGGAATAAGATGAAAGTGTTTTTAAATTGATTTGGAAAATTTAATTTTGATAATAATTTTTATATATTTAATTTTCAGAGCTTGTTTTTAATCCGAATATAACATATTTATATGTTTTTGGAATCAGCAAATGATGGAGAATAAGATAAACGTAAATTTGGATCGTTTTATAAAATTTTTTTTTTTTTACAATTTTCAGATTTTTAATGACCAAAGTCATTAATTAATTTTTAAGCCACCACGCTGAAATGCAATACCGAAGTCCGGGCTTCGTCGAACATTACCCGACCAAAATTTCAACCAGTTTGGTTGAAAAATGAGAGCGTGACAGTGCCGCCTCAACTTTCACGAAAAGCCGGATATGACGTCATCAAAGACATTTATCCAAAAAATGGAAAAAAACGTCTGAGGATATCATACCCAGGAACTCTCATGTCAAATTTCATAAAGATCGGTCAAGTAGTTTAGTCTGAATCGCTCTACACACACACACGCACATACACCACGACCCTCGTCTCGATTCCCCCCTCTACGTTAAAACATTTAGTCAAAACTTGACTAAATGTAAACAAGTCGCGTAAGGCGAAAATACAACATTTAGTCAAGTAGCTGTCGAACTCACAGAATGAAACTGAACGCAATGCAACGCAGCAAGACCGCATACTCGTAGCATCGTCAGTCACCCGCTCACGGCAAAGACAGTGAAATTGACAAGAAGAGCGGGGTAGCAGTTGCGCTCAGAAGGATAGCACGCTTTTCTGTACCTCTCTTTGTTTTAACTTTCTGAGCGTGTTTTTAATCCAAACATATCATATCTATATGTTTTTGGAATCAGGAACCGACAAGAAATAAGATGAAAGTGTTTTTAAATTGATTTCGAAAATTTAATTTTCATATTAATTTTTATATATTTAATTTTCAGAGCGTGTTTTTAATCCAAATATAACATATTTATATGTTTTGGGAATCAGCAAATGATGGAGAATAAGATTAATGTAAATTTATATCGTTTTTAAATTTTTATATTTTTTTTACAATTTTCAGATTTTTAATGACCAAAGTCATTAATTAATTTTTAAGCCACCAAGCTGAAATGCAATACCGAAGTCCGGGCTTTGTCGAACATTACTTGACCAAAATTTCAACCAATTTGGTTGAAAAATGAGGGCGTGACAGTGCCGCCTCAACTTTCACGAAAAGCCGGATATGACGTCATCAAAGACATTTATCAAAAAAATGAAAAAAAGGTATGGGGATATCATACCCAGGAACTCTCATGTCAAATTTCATAAAGATCGGTCCAGTAGTTTAGTCTGAATCGCTCTACACACACACACAGACACACACACACACACACACACACACACACACACGCACATACACCACGACCCTCGTCTCGATTCCCCCCTCTACGTTAAAACATTTAGTCAAAACTTGACTAAATGTAAAAACACCGCAAAAGCAATAGGGCCTTTTACAGCAGACCGCGCGCTGAGTCATTTCGAGTTACTCCCCTTGGGTACGGGCAACCTCGCTCCGTCCGACTGCGTTCAGTTGAGAACGTTTTTGAAAGACAGGGGCATTACTGTTACTGGATACAGACAAGATGGTCTGCTGCAACTTGTGAAAACTGCACAACAGTTGGAACTACCGATCGATCCGGATTTTACAAGACAGGGCGTGCAAGAAAAACTTTCCGAAAAACTTCGACAGATCGGATTTCCACCACGCGATCCTTTTACATCCGAAGGAAAAAGTGACCCGTCTATCAAACTCACCCAGGATCGGTGTTGTTGACATCCTGAACTATCTGATTGAGAAAAAGAACGATTTCGACCAGAAGAAGGCGAAAGCTTACAAACCCTTTGAAGATTATCGCCTTTTTTTATGGCCATGTGCTCAACTTACATGTGCAGAAGTGGAAAAGTTTTCGTGTACACCGCGGAGGTAAAACCGACACAGAGGCAGACAACCTACCTGCACACTTCCTCATATAAACTGTGGATAATCGTCAGCGAAGATGGGGACATTCAGCTAACAGTAGCACTGCCTCTTCCATACCCATCACCTCTTGAAAAGAGTATACGTATGGACCAGTGGGCAGTGGATGGTTAATGATCATATGGGTTGCTCTGATTTCATTCATGATCAGGTACATTTGTTTTTTTAACCACACAAACACTTAGACAACAATTATTAGAGTATGAGTTTTTCCGCGTTTTGATTTTCATTTAAATCCAAGTCACAGCTTCTGTTTTATGATCATGAGTGATGTAGTTTAAAACACTTAGACAACAATTATCAGAGTATGAGTTTTTCCGCGTTTTGATTTTCATTTAAATCCAAGTCACAGCTTCTGTTTTATGATGAGTGATGTAGTTTGAAACACTTGGACAACAATTATCAGAGTATGAGTTTTTCCACTTTTTGATTTTCATTTTAATTCAAGTCACATCTTCTCTTTTATGATGAGTGATGTAGTTTGAAATGTTGGTATTAAAGGTTCACTGACAATCATTCTGTGCTGGTATTACCATTTTCACCTGCAGGGTTATGAAATATATGGGGAGAAACTTGGTCAGTAAAATCATCTTCAAGCGTGAACTGATAATTGTCTCTGTTTAAAATTACAATGTATTTCGTGAACACACCTGGAGAATGACCCTTGCGTGATTTAAAACTGCCTGCTACTTACTTCCATGTGGGGCTAGCTGCTTTGAACTATTTTTAATGCCCGAAAAGGATAGTGATGGAAATCACTAGTTTAATGTCAGGTGTGACATATACTATTGATTGAACAATTTTTTTTATTAATCTGCAATTTTGTTACAACCTACTTTGTTTATTTGGTGACAAGCTAGTGGGAGGCACTTTTTAGTGCTTGAATAGTACTGTGATGCACATTATTTATCATTTCAGTCTAGTCGTACTCATGATTACAACCAATAGCTCTTGTGAGCTTGTACAGTTATGTGATGTCTCTCAGTCTTTTTCCTTGAGGCAAACCATTTTTCCTTTGAACGACACATAGTTCAGTTTGACCATTTTTTTCTCTCATTTTTGTGTTCTTGTGGTATGCAACTGCAAGCACCGAGCTGTCATGCTTTTTGTCTGATTTCAGACCATATTCTTTGGGCCATTTGTAATTTTGTATGCTGAAGTAGTTTTGTTTTTCTGCCAGTTCTGTCAGATTGTGTTTTTGCAATGAGATTCATGTTCAAAATTTTTGACAAGATTAAAAGAATGATCCTGTTTCTTAAATGCCTTCGTGTTCATTGGTTTGTAGACTATATGTGTCGCTGTCTAGTTTTTCAGTGAAATTGACTGTTTTGCTAATTAGCTGCAGTATCACACTTTTGTTTATGAGGATATGAAAAAGCTACAGTTCAAACCATTTCTTCCTCTCTCAGCACATAAAGTCAAAGCATGGTACAATCTTTTTGTTCCATTTATACTTATGAAGAAAAACAGCATGTCATTTTCAAGTGCCCCCCGACGAAGTGTTTTGTGCAAATGTAGGTGTCTTTGTTGACTTGTTCGATGTTGAACCTGTCGATCGTTCTTTCACATAGTTTAATCCATTTTCGGCACTTTTCTAAATCTCTAGAGGGTTTGGAAAACGGTACCCATCCAACACCGACCATGTGTGATCTCTCACGGTGTCTTAAATCACTTCCACACACGCCATAAGAGCAATGTTTGTGCACCATCGTACAGCTCCACTATTCAAACAACGCGCAAAAGTGGCTGACTTTGCCCGAGGCACAGCGGGCCAAGGTCAAGGTCGCCTAGAATAGCCTTGGTGTAAAAGAGACTATTGAGCGTAGATCTTTGTGAACAGGCTGTTTATTTTAAAACCAGATAGAAGCGTATGAAAGGGCATTTGTCTCCTTCTCCAAACATTGATTTTACATGAGGTAGTTTCTATGCAGTATGACGGACACCCCCACAAATCAATTCACAGAAGCAAGTTTCTGCTCGTTAAAGGCAGAGTAAGCCTCCCGTAAACCATCACAGATACGGTCAGGCTTTTACACACAGTACAAACACCCTTTCATTTAAACACTCACCAATTGAGAACATCCTAGGTGCCCTCCGAAAAGAGCGAACAATTTTCAAAGACTTTATTTTTGGGTGGTTTATCTTACCCCTGAGCCATCGTGAACCCGTGTGATCCAGTCACTTTCCCCCTTTTCACAATGCAGTCGTCATAGTTAGTCATTTGAATGCGACTCGACGTGAGCTTATCTAAAATAGCACGTTTTTTATGCACGAAACAACGGCTGTGGTTCACAAGAACTCTAGCGATGGATTTTGACTGTTGAGAGGAACGGCGATTTGCACTGATAAACCGGGCCGTCGTCTGCTACGACCCTTGCGTGACCCTGCTTCCGGGCTTTTCTTTTTTTAAACTTTCACAACTTCGAATTGTTCTGATCTTGTCTTGATGAAAAACAAATTCTTTTATGATTAAAGAATGTTTGTGTAACAAGCTGTCAATTTATTATTTAGATTTTAAAAGTTAGGTCTAGCACCAAAACGAGGCGCCATTGTTGTAGAGGAGCAAGTCCACGAAAATAAATTCTTGGAAAATGTCTCACGCTCGACAGAAAGCAGCCAGGATGTTCCCGTTCGGTGAGCGTTCAAATGGAAGTATGCTTGTACTGTATTTAGACGCTCGGGGAGCTCTGTGATGGTTTACGGGAGGCTTACTGTGCCTTTAAAATCCATGACCCCCCCAAAAAAATCAGAACAGCTAAACTAATTTGATCACGTTTTGCATGTGTATAGTGGAAAGAACAACTAATGTTTAGCTTCCACAGACGTTGACTCACATTTGCTGTTCGTGACGGATTGCAATCGTTAAATATGCTTATGTGTTGAAATCCGCATAACATCAATGCCAATATCCGTAAAACACACACACACACACACATACACACACACACACACAGAGAAAAATACAGCGGAAGTGTGGAGCATTATGAGAACGCTCACATGACACATATGTTTTCATCGTCCGCCGTCGAACTGATTTTTCGTTTATATGCTACTCAGAAGGCAAACCTGGGGTTGCATTATTGTTTAACACATGCTCACACACACACACCCATACCCCTTCACACAAACTGTCAGCGTCAATTTTACTGACTCAACACTTGAACAATCGGTGCATGTGCTCGGTACACGGTACATGTGTACCAAAACATACTCTCGTCAGTGTCAACGGAAATTAACATTCAGCAACGAGGACCTTCTATTGAAACAGTGGTTTGTGCTTCAGGGTGAAAGCGCGACATAAACAGGTAACATGTGTTACATATACTTTTTAACTCGTCGTAACAAAGAAAATTCAGATGTTGGATCGTTTTTCAGCGCTTAAGATGACATACACACTTGCTACGTATGCAGCGGGGTTTGCTTTCCAACAATCAATAAATAAACTTGCCCGACCACAGTGCGCCGGGTTCGAGGTTGTTTCTCGTTTTGCCGTTTTCCAGTTCGCCGTGTGCACTGCGGTGTCAATAAACATTCCCGACTGCAAAGGTCAAACTATAGAACTGCTCACATGATTTTCATTTACACATAAACTTAATACGCCTCTTCCTCATTAACTGTATTTGTCTTCACGCATGCAGGTATCGGGAGGACGTCAGCCATGCGTCTGCCAAAATTAACTTCAGACTGAATGTTTCTCCGCCAATTTCAAGCGGTACAATTATCTTGAGGGAGAAAATCATGTCAAGATCTTGCAACTGAAGCAGATTTGTGATGTAATTCGATCAATGTTACCCCAAATTCGATCTATTCGAAAAAAAGCACTGAGCGGCCCTTACGTCCCTTGAATAAGAAAAGAAATATTTTGCGTTGAAGCTAATTTCAAAGTCAAAATACCAGTTCCCATCACAAATTAGAATCCAAGTGGAGAATACATGGTCCAAAGTTCGATCAGCAGCACTTTGGAGTGGAGGGGAATAGTCAGTACTAAGTTTGTGTGAAGGCATAGCCCTCCCTATAGCTGCAAGTGCCTTCACACCATATGTGTCATGTGAGCGTTCTCATAATGCTCCACACTTTCGCTGTATTTTTCTGTGTGTGTGTGTGTGTGTGTGTGTGTGTGTGTGTTTTACGGATATTGGCATTGATGTTATGTAATTTTCTCGTGAAAATTAGTAACTTTCACGTGTTGATTACTAATGTTTAGTTTTGGCGCTAGTAAGCCGTCATAACAATGTAACATGTCTTTCTTTCCCGCTCCAAGCAAAAAGCTGTCGTGCACTGAATGCGATGGCGGCCGTGCTCAAGTGAATAGAAATCTAGCTGCTCTTTGCAGGGATTTTCAGAGCAGGCAGGAAATACGGGGGCAAAATAAACAGATAGCACTCAAGCGGAACTATCCGGCCACGATTCGGAATGCAGTCGGGTAGGCCTATTCTATGTAACCATGGAAGGCGGGACAAATGCGTTTACTTGCTACTAACACATGTTACCTGTTTATGTCGCGCTTTTACCCTGAAGCACAAACCACTGTTTCGATAGGAGGTCCTCGTTGCTGAATTTTAGTTTCCGTCGACACTGACGAGAGTATATTTTGGTAGCCTACACATGTACCGTGTACCGAGCACATGCACCGATTGTTCAAGTGCAAGTTGAGTAAAATTGACGCTGGCAGTTTGTGTGAAGGGGTATGGGTGTGTGTGTGAGAGCATGTGTTAAACAATAATGCAACCCCAGGTTTGCCTTCTGAGTACGGCATATAAACGAAAAATCAGTTCGACGGCGGACGAGGAAAACTTACAATTTTCACGAGTTAAGTACTAATTTTCACGTGTAATTACTAATTTTCACGCGTTACTGACTAATTTTCAGTTTTGGCTCGCTTCCTGGCGGCTTACTAGCGCCAAAACTAAAAATTAGTAATTTTCGCGTGTTAATTACTAATTTTCATGTGCCTCGTGACTGTGGAGGTTCTTTGCGCATGCGCGACTGTTACACCGGCCAGAGCAAAATATCCGGCCTTCGATTCGATACTTTTCTGGTCCATAGTTCTTTAATTCGATGCAAATTAACAATAAGAGCTGAGCGGGTGTGTAGACAACCATGACATACAGCTGTCTGTCCGATATCTTGTTGAATAACGAATTCTATCGACAGATATTTGTGAAAGTGTGTGAGTCTCCGTCGAACAAAGCCGTCTGCTAACGGTCGGACCTTTAGCACACGTCCGGACAGACGCCAGTTTTCCTCTCTCGAATCGAACATTTTCGGATCGATTGTCCATCACTAATACACTACAGAACAGATTAATGAGTGTGGTAGTGGAAACAAATATGAGGTACAGCTGTCTGCCCGACAACTTGTCGAATAAGGAATTATACTGAAAGATATATGTGAAAGTGTGAGACCACAGCCGATCAAAAGTCCGTCTGCTATATAAACAGCTTCGATTCGAAAGTTTTCAGGGTCGATTATTCTTTTCTAAGATACCCCAAACAACGTTAAGGAAAGCGCTATTGCAGAAAACGGTAAAATGCATCATCATGTCAGATAACTTGCTCGACAAGGCCTTATATTAAAGGCACAGTAAGCCTCCACGGTAAACCATCACAGAGCTCCCCGAGCGTCTACATATAGTACAAGCATACTTCCATTTGAACGCTCACCGAACGGAAACATCCTGGCTGCTTTCTGTCGAGCGTGAGACATTTTCAAAGAATTTATTTTCGTGGACTTGGTCCTCAACAACAATGGCGCCTCGTTTTGGTGCTGGACGGCTGTTATGAATACCGGCATTCACGCCCGGACAGTAAGCCTCCCGTAAACCATCACAGATACTGTCAGGCTTTTACACACAGTACAAACACCCTTCCATTTGAACGCTCACCAAACGGGAACATCCTAGGTGCCCTACGTAAAAAGCGAGCAATTTTTAAAGAATTAATTTTGCAGATTGTCTCGAACACTTTTTGGACCCATCCTGAACTCAGGTCAAACATGAGTTACTTCTCTTCGGGTCTCATTCTATCGATGTAAACTGGCGATAGCCGTGAATCGATGATTATCAAAATGTTTTTGGACCGTGGTGCGTTTTTGCGCTAAACCTAACTTTTAAAATCTAAATAATAAATTGACAGCTTGTTACACAAACATTCTTTAATCATAAAAGAATTCTTTTTTCATCAAGACAAGATCAGTACAATTTGAAGTTGTGAAAGGTTGAAAAAAGAAAAGCCCGGAAGCAGGGTCACGCAAGGGTCGTAGCAGACGACGGTTTATCAGTGCATATCGCCGTTCCTAACAGTCAAAAGCCATCGCTAGAGTTCTTGTGAACCACAGCCGTTTGTTTCGGGTATAAAAACGTGCTATTGTAAATAAGCTCACATCGAGTCGCATTCAAATGACTAACTGACGATTACATTGTGAAAAAGGGAAACTGGATCACACGGGTTCACGATGGCTCAGGGGTAAGATAAACCACACAAAAATAAATTCTTTGAACATTGTTCGCTCTTTACGGAGGGCACCTAGGATGTTCTCAATCGGTGAGTGTTTAAATGAAAGGGTGTTTGTACTGTGTGTAAAAGCCTGACCGTATCTTTGATGGTTTACGGGAGGCTTACTGTGCCTTTAAAAGATATTTAAGAAATAGTATGAGAGCGATGTTTTCCGGACGTTGTAGTCTCTCAGTGCGGACTCTTAGAGTCCGACTACAGTAACAATGTAATTTTCACGTGAAAATGGTAACCCTAGGTTTTGGCACTAGTTAGCCGTCATACATTGTGTCTAAAACACTTCCCTGTGTCAGTAATTCTAAACCATGTTCGACAGTGCATGGTAGCGTGTAAAAGAGATTCGCGTTATAGGTTGGTCTACCTGCTTCCGAGTCAGTGTATACAAACAACAGAGAGTATATATAGCGCAGCTTGATGTTGTTGTCCCACGGCCTTCAGCTAAACAAGTCTATGTACAGCTTTACCTGACCTGTTGACCCGCCGGAAAGGACTATTTTTAACACAGGTGAGATATCACACGCTATATTTTGATAGAAAGGACGATTTCTCTGTTTTGATGCTGTTCTAAAGTTGCTGTGTTGGTGTATACTCTTTTTTTTATGTACATTTTGGGTGCCATATAGACCTAAAAACTACAAGCTAACGACACAACAAGCTGGTACGTTTATAATAAGCGCGACCTTGCTTTGTTATAATTATTTAGAATGAAGCGCCTGTAACTGAGCGACAACGATTGAATTACATCGTTTACACAAGGCTTGCTGCGGGGATTGACGTTTTTCACTGCAATAAACGTCCTCCCGCTGAACGCTCTTAAAGGCACAGTAAGCCTCCCGTAAACCATCACAGATACTGCCAGCTTTTACACACAGTACAAACACCCTTCCATTTGAACGCTCACCAAACGATCCTAGGTGCCCTACGTAAAGAGCGAGCAATTTTCAAAGAATTTATTTTTGCGTGGTTTATCTTACCCCTGAGCCATCGTGAACCCGTGTGATCCAGTTTCCCTTTTTCACAATGCAGTCGTCAGTTTGTAATTTGAATGCGGCTCGCTGTGAGCTTATCTGCAATAGCACGTTATTATGTACCTCTGACTTTTCACGAAACAAACGAATGTTGTTCATAAGAACTGGAGCGATGGTTTTGACTGCCTATAAACCGTCGTCTGCTACGAAAACCACGACGTTGCGTGACCCTGCTTCCGGGCTTTTCGCTTTTTTCAAACTTTCAAAACTTCGAATTGTGCTGATCTTGTCTTGATGAAAAAAATAATTCTTTTATGATTTAAGAATGTTTGTGTAACAAGCTGTCAATTTATTATTTAGATTTTAAATGTTAGGTCTAACACCAAAACGCACAATCATCGCTCCACGGCTATCGCCAGTTGAAGGGAAGTAACTCATTTTTGACCTGAGTTCAGGATGGGTGCGATTGAGATGGTCTCAACTATGATCCGAAAAATTAATTCTTTGAAAATTGCTCGCTCTTTACGTAGGGCACCTAGGATGTTCCCGTTCGGTGAGTGTTCAAATGAAAGGGTGTTTGTACTGTGTGTAAAAGCCTGACAGTACCTGTGATGGTTTACGGGAGGCGTACTGTGCCTTTAACCGAGACAACATTTTGCAAGTTAATTTCCGTTGTGGAAAGGTATTTATCGATGTGATCTTTTCTCTCTCTCTCTCTCTCTCTCTCTCTCTCTCTCTCTCTCTCTCTCTCTCTCTCTCTCTCTCTCTCTCGAGGTAGAGCTCTCTCTCTCTCTCTCTCTCTCTCTCTCTCTCTCTCTCTCTCTCTCTCTCTCTCTCTCTTGCTTTCTGTCTGTCTGTCTGTCTGTCTGTCTCCCTCTCCCTCTCTCTGTCTCTCCCCCTCTCTCTCTTTCTCTATATCTCTCTCTCTATCTCTCTGTCTGTCGCCGGGGGTCTGTCTCTCTCTCTCTTCATCTCTCTCTCCCCCCCCCATGTCTCTCTCTCTCTCTCTCTCTCTCTCTCTCTCTCTCTCTCTCTCTCTCTCTCTCTCTCTCTCTCTCTCTCTCTAGTTATCTGATATTTATTCATTTATATATATTTTTTCTAATGAATTTCAGTGAAGACAAAATGCCGGGACCATGCTGGTGGTCACTAGCAGCCCTGCTATTGGGGCTGGCAGTCGTGCAGGGCAGGTTTGTCCAGTCTGATGATGATGGGTGGAGATGCAAAGGTTTTGATTGTGAGCTCGTCGAGATGGAACAGCCTGGGCAGAGAGCCCTGAAAGTATCAAACAGGTACATGCACACGTGTGTGTTTCAGTGTGGGTTTGTGTATATATATATATACTAGAATGAATACCCGCTTCGCCGGGTAGCCGGCTTCGCCGGGCCGGAAGAAGTACTTAGAGCCGTACGCCGGCTTCGCCGGGTCCGAACAATGGACCCGCCAAGCTTAGGTCCCTCCCAGATTCGTGGAATGGGAACAGCACGAAAATGATTCAGTGGCCATAATGCCATTCCTGACCATATCGAGTCCCATCCTTGTCGACGAATGTAACCGTGTTAATCACCTTTGGAGGCGAACTCCACTCAAACAGGACTGAGCAAGTTAGAGCTTATCTCTAAGCCCTTTTGAACTGTTATGGCTTCTCAAAGGAAGGCCAGTTCACAAACTTACATGATGATAAAATCGTTTATTTAACGTCACTCTGTAAAAACATTGGCGACATTTGTCTTAGATTAAGAACACACACAGGCACGCACACAAACTTTCCCTTTATGTATTACACAAAAGCCGCCAGACCACATCACAAACAGAACTGAACAATGCACAGGTGTTCCTCACATAGAGACACACACACACACACACACACACACAAACACAAACACAGAGAAGCCGTATCTATAGAGAGATAGATGACAGTGTATTTTTCGCGTGGCTATAAATTGATTCGACCTTTGCACTTTTACAGTGAGGATAATTTACGGGTCCAATTTACGTTCTGGACACTGCGGTGACCTTCTAAAAATAGTAACAGAACGGGGAATATCCGAAGATGCCCCCTTCATACAAAAGTGCACCATACGAAGGAAGGGAGGTAAACGCTGAAAACATGGAGAAGATGAGAAGATAAGGAAGAGTTACTTATAATGGTGAAATGAACACAAAAACCAAATTCGGTTCAGCGCTGCGCGCTGAGAGCACGTGTTGAAATATCTCATCGATGATATTGTGTCCGGGGTGTAGCTGAATACGGTGTCCAAATTTGAAAAAGATCCACCGAGAACTTTGGCTTTGGTGTGTCGGTATGGGGGCCCGGGTAGGTGAGGTGGAACCAAAATAGCTGAGGTGGAACCAAAATCGCTTCAGCGCTGCGCGCTGAGAGCACGTGTTGAAATATCTCATCGATGAGGTTGTGTCCGGGGTCTCTCTGAATAAGCCCACCAAATTTGAAGCAGATCCATCGAGAACTTTGGCCGTGCATGGCGAATACACAGATACACAGACACACACACAGATACACAGACACACACACAGACACAAGTCGTATATATATATAGATATCTATACATATAAATAAAAGAGAGTGTCTGTCTGTCTGTGTGTGTGTGTGTCTGTCTGTCTGTCTGTGGTCGCCATACCTCAGAGATGGCAAAAGATAAGCACAAGATATTTTGCATGCACACTGCCCTGGACCCACAAATGTGCACCTGGGTTTTAGTTTCTCCAGACATTGTTTCCTTCCTCGGATAATTACCCTCCCCATCTATCAATACAGTCTATATAGTGCAAGGGAGGTAAGTCATGGTTTGTCACCCACGGAAGGGAGGTAACTCATCAAACCAGTTTACCATGTCATTCTCAAGGGTTACCCCCCGCCCGCTATCATCCCGCCCCCCCCCCCCCCCCCCCCCCACACACACACACACACTAACCCTGCCCCCTGCTCCTCCTCCCTGCCCTCCAGATCATCGCGAATAATGTTTACGAAACGATCGCCTCAGTGAAAGATCACGAGAATTTACAGATTTCTCTCCCCTGTTCAAAAAGGTATGACGCGCTCACTCATGAGGTATGCGTGCTTCATCAGACGGTAACTACAGTGGGTGTGAGAAGGGGTAAACAAATCACGAAGAACACGTTGAACCAAATAGAAACTTGCTTTGCCTATACATCCAAATGTATGAGCTCACACTGTCATTTTTCTTATCCACATTGGAATAAGATTCGAGAGGTTTCTGAGAGAGGGGAGAGCAGAAACACCCGGGAGAAGCCGGGCCTGACTGCTAGTATTATATACAAGGTTGTCGTCAGCAAGACTGAGACTGGTCTTTTTTGCACAGAATCAAATGACGACATTTATAACAAATGACGTCATTATCAAGATTGGTACACAACGTATTATTGTGCATAATTTCTTTGTGATCCGTTGTGTTTTCGTAAAGATACAGTGTATTTAATCATGTAAGCGAGAGACACTGGCCTAAAAAATGGCGGCAAAAAGCACATTTTCAGAGAAGGATTTTCGATCCTACATCAAAATAAGAACGGCACTTGGTAAAACGGCCGGTGACATACTTGAAGAGCTGAGAACTGTAAGCCCAGGCACAGCACCATCTCGCGCGACAGTTTTTCGGTGGGCAAAGCATTTCTCAACAGGGAAAACGTCTGTGGAAGATGCAAGGGGAAAAGTGAAGAAACCACCTGTAACCGACAACAAAATGGTGTCCCATGTGCAACGGTTAGTTGATGAAGATCCCCGAGTGAGCAGTCATTTTATCGCCGAAACACTGGACATTTCGTCGTCGTCTGTCTTGAGAGTTTTAAAACACAAACTTGGATACACAAAGGTGTGCGCGCGATGGGTACCACATTTCCTCACTGAAGAGAACAAGAGGTGTAGGGTTACGTTTGCCCAACGGCTACTCAAGATATACGACGGATGTGATCAAAAACGCTTGGATGAGATCGTGACTGGAGACGAAACTTGGGTGTACTTCTTTGAGCCAAAAAGAAAAGCTCAAAACAAAGCATGGATAAAAAAAAGGTGCCAATGCCCCTCGGATCGTGCGAAAAAGTCGCTCCGGCAAGAAGGTTTTATACACAATATTTTATAACACAAAGGGCGTCATTTTTCAAAAACCACGCGAAAAAGGCAGAAGCATCACTGGGGTGTACTACAAGGAAAAAGTTCTTGCTGGCATCGTTCGTTACTACAAGAGAGCCAGACCAACTACATGATTGAAAGGGATCAAATTACTTCATGATAACGCACCTGCTCATAAATCCAAGGTGGTGAAAGAGTACCTGGAGGAAGAAAACTTTGAAACTTTGCCACATCCTCCCTACTCTCCTGATCTTGCACCCTGTGACTTTTTTTTGTTTCCTCATCTGAAAAGACAATTGGCTGGGCGTCGATTTGACAGTCGATCAGCCCTCGGATCGGCTGTTTTCCAGTGTCTGAACCAGGTGCCAAAAAACGACTTCAAACGGTCATTTCTTGACTGGGTCCAACGACTTAAACTGTGTGTAGCCGCTAAGGGAGAATACTTCGAGGGTTTGAAATAAAAAACAACTGCATCATCTAAAGATTTCCCGGTTTTTGAGACCAGTCTCAGTCTTGGTGACGACAACCTTGTATATATATATATATATATGTGTGTGTGTGTGTGTGTGTGTGTGTGTGTGTATGCGCGCATGTCTATCTGTCTGACTCTGGTCTGTGTGTTTGTCTAGTACTGTGTCTGTGTGCCTGCCTGCGCCTGTGTCTCGGTTTCTTTTTCTGTGTCTTTTAGTTTCTGTTACATGATTCAATTCACCACATCTCTATCATCCTGCACAATTGCCGATATTCACTCACATACTTGAGCTCCTTCTTACACAGGCAACACGTGCTGCATGGTCCGGAGCAGACGCTGACCGTGGAGGCAGGTAAAACGTATCACATCGCTGGACAGGTCAAGCTCCTCGGCCACCACACTGGACCCACCAACCACACACTCCACATGATCGTCGAGTTCACGTTACCAGGTGGCAATGCACAAAACGAAAGCAGCTTCTCGATAACTGTGTTTTTGTCTTTCTGTATGTCTGTCTGTCTGTCTGTCAGTCTAAACCTCGGTCTGCCCGCCTGTTTTTTTCTGGCCCTGTCCTCTCTCCCTCACCCCCCCCCCCTCTTCTCTCTCTCTCTCTCTCTCTCTCTTTCATTGGTATAGACTGTACTGAGATGGATAGACTGATACTGCCATTAATAGACACACATATACCTCACACATTCGTAGACACACACGCACGCACTTACACATACATGTACACACATACGCAAACGCACGCAACAAACACACACACACGCACGCACGCACGCACGCACGCACACACACACACACACACACACACACACACACACACACACACACACATATATATATATATATATATATATATGCAACCATTCATAATTAAATTAGTCTCCGACAGACAGACAGATGGCAACGGCTGAAAGATAGAAAATGCCTGTGTATAAGAAACATCATTAACTGTGTAGTTAGCGCCGTAATGTATGGCAGCTCGCTTTCACTAGCGAGAAAGCAGCCAGAAATTCCATGAGGGTAGCCTCACAGGACTGTTTGAAATCTTATCATTATCACTATTAGGCGGGGATATAGCTCAGTTGGTAGCGCGCTGGATTTGTATTCAGTTGGCCGCTGTCAGCGTGAGTTCGATCCCAGGTTCGGCGGAAATTTATTTCACAGAGTCAACTTTGTGTGCAGACTCTCTTCGGTGTCCGAACCTCCCCCCGTGTACACTACATTGGGTGTGCACGTTAAAGATCCCACGATTGACAAAAGGGTCTTTCCTGGCAAAATTGCTTAGGCACAGTTAATAATTGTCTACCTATACCCGTGTGACTTGGAATAATAGGCCGTGAAAGGTAAATATGCGCCGAAATGGCTGCAATCTACTGGCCGTATAAAATTTCATCTCACACGGCATCACTGCAGAGCGCCTAGAACTGTACCCACGGAATATGCGCGATATAAGACTCATTGATTGATTGATTGATTGATATTCTTTTCCTTGCATGAAGATGGATATAAGACAAGCACAATGGCAGATTCCCGGCATCAACTGTCTCCATTGGACGGGTGGGTTCGTCTTCATGGAGAGTTTACAGTACCTACAGCAAGTGAGTAGTGGGTGTTCTACTTTATGTAAACATTAATCGTTAGGCCCTGCCCATCCATCCAGGTATCTCCCCCCACTACCCCCAAACTTACTTGGCCTCCCCTATGCTTTTAATTAAGCGTTGTTGAATATGAATGTAGATGTAAATGCTTGTATAACCGTGTTTTAATTTTAAATGTGTCAAGCACAAAGAGCATAATTGTAAAGTTATGATGTTGCGCTATATAAATGCTCATTGATTATTATTATTATTATCATTATTACTATTATTCAAGACGTGACTTCCTTCCTTCAAACCCTACTTTCCCAGATCTTCTGTTTATAAAGTCTGTAAGTTTACCTCAATTTCAAGCCATCGTCCTATTAAAGACACGTTTTTCGCTTCTTTTTATTATATTTAGTCAAGTTTTGACTAAATATTTTAACATCGAGGGGGAATCGAAACGAGGGTCGTGGTGTATGTGCGTGTGTGCGTGCGTGTGTGCGTGTGTGTGTGTGTGTGTGTGTGTGTAGAGCGATTCAGACTAAACTACTGGACCGATCTTTATGAAATTTGACATGAGAGTTCCTGGGTATGAAATCCCCGAACGTTTTTTTCCTTTTTTTGATAAATGTCTTTGATGACGTCATATCCGGCTTTTCGTGAAAGTTGAGGCGGCACTGTCACGCCCTCATTTTTCAACCAAATTGGTTGAAATTTTGGTCAAGTAATCTTCGACGAAGCCCGGACTTCGGTATTGCATTTCAGCTTGGTGGCTTAAAAATTAATTAATGACTTTGGTCATTAAAAATCTGAAAATTGTAAAAAAAAATAAAAATTTATAAAACGATCCAAATTTACGTTTATCTTATTCTCCATCATTTGCTGATTCCAAAAACATATAAATATGTTATGTTCGGATTAAAAACAAGCTCTGAAAATTAAATATATAAAAATTATTATCAAATTTTTTTTCCGAAATCAATTTAAAAACACTTTCATCTTATTCCTTGTCGGTTCCTGATTCCAAAAATATATAGATATGATATGTTTGGATTAAAAACACGCTCAGAAAGTTAAAACGAAGAGAGGTACAGAAAAGCGTGCTATCCTTCTCAGCGCAACGAATACCCCGCTCTTCTTGTCAATTCCACGGGCACTGCCTTTGCCACGGGCGGTGGAGTGACGATGCTACGAGTATACGGTCTTGCTGCGTTGCGTTGCGTTCAGTTTCATTCTGTGAGTTCGACAGCTATTTGACTAAATATTGTATTTTCGCCTTACGCGACTTGTTTAAATTGTGAGGGGGAATGTGGCGGTTTCTTGTTCGCCTGACGTTTCTTTTAACTGCAGCGAGAGGGGAGGCTTTTGTTCGTCTGACGTTTCTTTTCATTGCAGCACAAGGTGAGACGAGAGTGTACATTGCAGGCCCACCTCCAACTGTGACGTTCCTTGTTGGTCAGCCAACCGTGACGCGAAGCCCACGTGACCCATCATGGCGAAACGAAACGGACGCCGTCATTCGCAACATACGAATGAATAACATTCATATAAAGTTAGTGCGAGCCGAACACAATTCTTTAAAGCGAGAAATACTTGGATCCGGCGAGACTTCAATGTTTGCATCATATAACCCTAACAGGCAATAAGGTATTTTTTTTAAACAAAAGATGCGACGTGTACGTACATCTCATATATGTTTGTTGTATGTTTTTCAGGGTTTGCTAGTGTGTGATAGGGTTCGTGTCCGTCTGTAGATGTTAGTTTCTTTGTTAGTCCTGTGAAGTTGACAACTCTTCGACAAGCGCTTAGAACTGTACCCACGGAATACGCGCTGTATAAGCTTCCTATTGATTGATTGATATTGATATTGATATAAATTATAAGCCATCATGTTTTAATACCAACACAATTTTGTGGAGGCTTTTACACACGATAAAAGCATTCTTTAACTTAAAGACATGCCACAAATTAACAGATTTGCTGCTTGTTGTGCACACTGGACTTTTTGTTGTTGTTTAATTGACACCTTCGTTCAGTAGGCAATGCGATGATTTGTCTTCTTGAATAGCTTACTGCCGCAAAGTTCCAAGAGACTGTTCAGATTTTGATTTTTTTTCTAAGAGTACGCAACATTTTGTATACTTTCTGCTGAATAACTTTGAGCTGTCGTTTTTCTAGTGCTGTTGTTTTCATAAAAAGGAGCCTGAAGTCCTTGAGACACCATCTTGCTGGTAATGCTTTTTTTTATCATCTTTTCCAGCGTTACCAAAGCACCTGGCATGAAAGACAGTGATATCACGATACTGGTGAGCGATCTTAATATGCTTTTACTGGGGAGTTTGCTGGGTTCATGTAACGAGAAAAGCGAGAAATCGCTCGGATAATACACACATTTCTTTCAGTGCGGCTGTTTGAATTGAAGGATATATTCACGAACACAATTAATTATTGTAAAGTATTAAATATCTTGGTTATGTGTAATTCATTACCTGTCTTCTATTGAGCAAATGATGAGAAAACTAATGGTTATTGGACCTTTTTTTATATTTACATAACGTAATTTTACATCCCCCCCCCCCCCGCCTCACCACCTCTGTGTTTATCTCTGTCTCTGTCTATCTCTGTCTCTGTCTCCCTGTCTCTTATTCTTACTCTCTCGCCTCCTCCCCCCCCCTCTCTCTCTCTCTCTCTCTCTCTCTCTCTCTCTCTCTCTCTCTCTCTCTCTCTCTCTCTCGCTTAAACATTTTTCATTCTTATCTCTGCAGATTAAACAAACGAATAAATCATTCCCGTTCGGCACTGCGGTCTACGCTAAGTTGTACAACAATGCCAGTCAAGCGAAATACAGGGATTTCATCGGGAAGCATTTCAACTGGGCTGTACCGGAAAGATACCTGAAATGGTTCTTCATCGAGCCCGTTCGGGTGAGTACGTACGTGAGTCGTACCAAGATGAATTTATGTTGATTTTTGTCTTAGAATGTCGTCCTCCTCATAAAAAATAGCTCGCGTACGTGCGTGGGTGCGTGCGTGCGTGCGTGCGTGAGTGTGTGAATGTGTGTATGTGTGTGTGTGTGTGTGTGTGTGCGTG
>NC_090261.1:48178492-48187738 GCF_037325665.1 Littorina saxatilis | reverse complement strand
TCAACTGTCTCCATTGGACGGGTGGGTTCGTCTTCATGGAGAGTTTACAGTACCTACAGCAAGTGAGTAGTGGGTGTTCTACTTTATGTAAACATTAATCGTTAGGCCCTGCCCATCCATCCAGGTATCTCTCCCCCCCCCTCCCCCCACTACCCCCAAACTTACTTGGCCTCCCCTATGCTTTTAATTAAGCGTTGTTGAATATGAATGTAGATGTAAATGCTTGTATAACCGTGTTTTAATTTTAAATGTGTCAAGCACAAAGAGCATAATTGTAAAGTTATGATGTTGCGCTATATAAATGCTCATTGATTATTATTATTATTATCATTATTACTATTATTCAAGACGTGACTTCCTTCCTTCAAACCCTACTTTCCCAGATCTTCTGTTTATAAAGTCTGTAAGTTTACCTCAATTTCAAGCCATCGTCCTATTAAAGACACGTTTTTCGCTTCTTTTTATTATATTTAGTCAAGTTTTGACTAAATATTTTAACATCGAGGGGGAATCGAAACGAGGGTCGTGGTGTATGTGCGTGTGTGCGTGCGTGTGTGCGTGCGTGTGTGCGTGTGTGTGTGTGTGTGTGTAGAGCGATTCAGACTAAACTACTGGACCGATCTTTATGAAATTTGACATGAGAGTTCCTGGGTATGAAATCCCCGAACGTTTTTTTCATTTTTTGGATAAATGTCTTTGATGACGTCATATCCGGCTTTTCGTGAAAGTTGAGGCGGCACTGTCACGCCCTCATTTTTCAACCAAATTGGTTGAAATTTTGGTCAAGTAATCTTCGACGAAGCCCGGACTTCGGTATTGCATTTCAGCTTGGTGGCTTAAAAATTAATTAATGACTTTGGTCATTAAAAATCTGAAAATTGTAAAAAAAATTTTTTTTATAAAACGATCCAAATTTACGTTTATCTTATTCTCCATCATTTGCTGATTCCAAAAACATATAAATATGTTATGTTCGGATTAAAAACAAGCTCTGAAAATTAAATATATAAAAATTATTATCAAAATTTTTTTTCGAAATCAATTTAAAAACACTTTCATCTTATTCCTTGTCGGTTCCTGATTCCAAAAATATATAGATATGATATGTTTGGATTAAAAACACGCTCAGAAAGTTAAAACGAAGAGAGGTACAGAAAAGCGTGCTATCCTTCTCAGCGCAACGAATACCCCGCTCTTCTTGTCAATTCCACGGGCACTGCCTTTGCCACGGGCGGTGGAGTGACGATGCTACGAGTATACGGTCTTGCTGCGTTGCGTTGCGTTCAGTTTCATTCTGTGAGTTCGACAGCTACTTGACTAAATATTGTATTTTCGCCTTACGCGACTTGTTTAAAGTGTGAGGGGGAATGTGGCGGTTTCTTGTTCGCCTGACGTTTCTTTTAACTGCAGCGAGAGGGGAGGCTTTTGTTCGTCTGACGTTTCTTTTCATTGCAGCACAAGGTGAGACGAGAGTGTACATTGCAGGCCCACCTCCAACTGTGACGTTCCTTGTTGGTCAGCCAACCGTGACGCGAAGCCCACGTGACCCATCATGGCGAAACGAAACGGACGCCGTCATTCGCAACATACGAATGAATAACATTCATATAAAGTTAGTGCGAGCCGAACACAATTCTTTAAAGCGAGAAATACTTGGATCCGGCGAGACTTCAATGTTTGCATCATATAACCCTAACAGGCAATAAGGTATTTTTTTTAAACAAAAGATGCGACGTGTACGTACATCTCATATATGTTTGTTGTATGTTTTTCAGGGTTTGCTAGTGTGTGATAGGGTTCGTGTCCGTCTGTAGATGTTAGTTTCTTTGTTAGTCCTGTGAAGTTGACAACTCTTCGACAAGCGCTTAGAACTGTACCCACGGAATACGCGCTGTATAAGCTTCCTATTGATTGATTGATATTGATATTGATATAAATTATAAGCCATCATGTTTAGGCCAAAAAAAATAATAGGTGTGGTTACGGTAACATAGCCAAAAAAAATAGGGTAGGTAGGTAGGCAATCACTTTTTTTTTTAAACTTTTTTTTCTAATGTGTACAAATTAAACCTACTTGACAGGGAAATAAGTGTGCGACTCGGGCGCTTTCGCTTTCATTGCGTTTTTTGCACTTGTTTTTTTTTTTTTTTGTTGTTTTTTTTGACAAATGTAATAAAAAGTTATAGGATCGGCCCCTAAAAATAGGGTAGGTCGGGTTACCGTAACCACAACTATTTTTTTTTTAGGCCTTACCAACACAATTTTGTGGAGGCTTTTACACACGATAAAAGCATTCTTTAACTTAAAGACATGCCACAAATTAACAGATTTGCTGCTTGTTGTGCACACTGGACTTTTTGTTGTTGTTTAATTGACACCTTCGTTCAGTAGGCAATGCGATGATTTGTCTTCTTGAATAGCTTACTGCCGCAAAGTTCCAAGAGACTGTTCAGATTTTGATTTTTTTTCTAAGAGTACGCAACATTTTGTATACTTTCTGCTGAATAACTTTGAGCTGTCGTTTTTCTAGTGCTGTTGTTTTCATAAAAAGGAGCCTGAAGTCCTTGAGACACCATCTTGCTGGTAATGCTTTTTTTTATCATCTTTTCCAGCGTTACCAAAGCACCTGGCATGAAAGACAGTGATATCACGATACTGGTGAGCGATCTTAATATGCTTTTACTGGGGAGTTTGCTGGGTTCATGTAACGAGAAAAGCGAGAAATCGCTCGGATAATACACACATTTCTTTCAGTGCGGCTGTTTGAATTGAAGGATATATTCACGAACACAATTAATTATTGTAAAGTATTAAATATCTTGGTTATGTGTAATTCATTACCTGCCTTCTATTGAGCAAATGATGAGAAAACTAATGGTTATTGGACCTTTTTTATATTTACATAACGTAATTTTACATCCCCCCCCCCCCCCCCCGCCTCACCACCTCTGTGTTTATCTCTGTCTCTGTCTATCTCTGTCTCCCTGTCTCTTATTCTTACTCTCTCGCCTCCTCCCCCCCCCTCCTCTCTCTCTCTCTCTCTCTCTCTCTCTCTCTCTCTCTCTCTCGCCATATGTACTCGATGACTTTACACGCTAATTGCTTTACCAACAGCTGGAGACATGCTAAATTAAGTTCCCTGCAAAATATTGTGGTCTAGGACCCCTTCAATGTTGAGATATGTTAATTTTCATTTTGATCTGGATCGTCCTATTTATAGATTTGCCAACAGAGGTAGCGTTGACGCAAGGGAAATAACTCCGCGTCTTTGTTTACATCCAAAGTTTTTGAGACTCTAAAACAAGCTGTAATGCATGTATATGGTCCGCGCATGGCGACATATCGTCATTACATGGTCTTATGGTGCGTTTGACATCGATTATGGGCAAACTACACTTTGTAAACACGGGAGCGCGTACATATGCCTTTAACCATTTTTCATTCGTATCTCTGCAGATTAAACAAACGAATAAATCATTCCCGTTCGGCACTGCGGTCTACGCTAAGTTGTACAACAATGCCAGTCAAGCGAAATACAGGGATTTCATCGGGAAGCATTTCAACTGGGCTGTACCGGAAAGATACCTGAAATGGTTCTTCATCGAGCCCGTTCGGGTGAGTACGTACGTGAGTCGTACCAAGATGAATTTATGTTGATTTTTGTCTTAGAATGTCGTCCTCCTCATAAAAAATAGCTCGCGTACGTGCGTGGGTGCGTGCGTGCGTGCGTGCGTGAGTGTGTGAATGTGTGTATGTGTGTGTGTGTGTGTGTGTGTGTGCGTGTGTGTGTGTGTGTGTGTGTGTGTTTGCGCGCTCGCGCGTGTGTGTGTGTGTGTGTGTGTGTGTGTGTGTGTGAGTGTGTGTGTGTGTGTGTGTGTGTGTGTGTGTGTGCTTTGCTGAATGATTGCGTGCATTTGCACGCGTACCCACGTGCAAGTACGTATATGTTATTTTTCTCTCTCCTGTCTGTTTGCTTGTCTCCTGTGTCTATAAATCCATGGCTGAGAGTGTGACTGCGCAAACACAATCAATCGATATACTTATGAACATATTTATAACTGTGGTTCACAGGGCCAGAAGGACTACAGCGATGCGCTGAATATGATTCACGGGCTGAGAAGTCAAGGGTAATGTACATGTACATTTGTGTCATGAGTGTTTTGTTTTCGTTTTATATCGCAATTATTTTGTTGATTTTGATAAGAAACCTCAAAACAATCTTTATAGAACATCTACACGCTCACATTCTCATAGACACACACACATCACACACATACACCCACACACACATTCACACACACACACACACACACACACACACACACACACACACACACACACACACACATACACACACACAAACACACACACAAACACACACACACACACACAAACACACACACACACACACACACACACACACACCCGGCATTAATTCAAGTTGTCATCACCACCACAGGCTAAAGGTGAGGGGACACAACCTGATCTGGCCGGCGAAGGTTTTCATACAGAAGTGGGTGCAGGCCTTGTCTGGAGACGATCTGCGTGAAGCAGTCAAAGATCACATTGAGGAGACCATGAACAAAACGCGTGGGCTGTAAGTAGAATATGTTTCTTTAATGATAGCAATGAGGTCGCGTTTGTGTCATTATCAATTCAAAATAGATTAAGTTATTTTATGACTCATAGTACGTGAGTTTTGTGAGCATTATATTGGTATCCTTGTTATATGCTGTGTTTGTGTGAGGGTGTGTGCGTGTTTGTCTGTCGTAACTGTGTTTCTTTTGCATCTTTAACTCTGTCTCTATCCTCTATCTTCTTCTCTTTATGTATGTGTTCCTGTTCTTCTATCACCCCCCCTCTCTCTCTCTCTCTCTCTCTCTCTCTCTCTCTCTCTCTCTCTCTCTCTCTCTCTCTCTCTCTCTCTCTCTCTCTCTCTCTCTCTCTCTCCTTTCTCGATCCTCCAACATTTACAAGTTAAGTATGTGTGCGCTCTCTCTCTCTCTCTCTCTCTCTCTCTCTCTCTCTCTCTCTCTCTCTCTCTCTCTCTCTCTCTCTCTCTCTCTCTCTCTCTCTCTCTCTCTCTCAGCGATGTTCACTTAAAAAAAGTAAATTCTCTTCACCGTCGCGCAGCTAAACTTATCATGCCGGGTCCGCAAACATCAACAGATCAAAAGCTTAGCAGCCTTAATTTTTTATCACTTAAAGATCAGTTATTATTTAAATAAGGCGCTTTTAATGTTTAAGGTTCAAATAAACGAGACCCCACAGTACATGCGATCATTATTTCAGAAAGCAACAGACAGATATGGCTCAAACAAATTAATTTCCCCGCTACCCCGTATTGATTTATATAAAACCAGTTTAGCGTTTTCGGGCTCAACAATTTGGAATTCGCTACCATGTGAGATAAAGGGGTCAAGCACGATTAAACACTTCAAAGCGCAGCTTCGCAAATATCTGTTGTCACGAACAGTTACATTCTGAAGCTGTTTCTAGCAAGAATGCATTGCTATCACTAACCTCTATATATTTTGTTGATGATGATAATGATGTCGACGATGATGATGATGATGATGATGATGATGATGATGATGAGGTTGTTGTTGTGTGTGTGTGTGCGCGCGCGCGCGCGCGTGTGTGTGTGTGTGTGTGTGTGTGTGTGTGTGTGTGTGTGTGTGTGTGTGTGTGTGTGTGTGTGTGTGTGAGTGTGTGTGTTGTATTTTGTGCGAACGTGATTGCAGTCATGCGGCGCGCGTGTGTGTGCGAGTTAGTTAGTTAGTTAGTTAGCTGTTGCTTTTCGGGTCCAGCGGACCATAATAGGCCAAATGAGGACCCCACAAGTTAATCATTACACATTTGTAGATTAAAACAATTCTAATACATAAAATCGTGTGTGCGAGTCAACTTTTCTTTTCCTTTGTATTATATTGACATACATGTACATTTCAATGTTCTACCATGCATTATGTATTCGTATAGGTAATGTTGTAATTAGTAATACTGTATGATTGCGATTGACAAATGTCCTTTTATTGTCTTTATTTTTATGTCTTAGTTCAGCAGGGACAGATTCTAAGACTAGGCGTGAGCCTAAAATCTCCATCCTTGAGTAATAAAGTTCGTTCGTTCGTTCGTTCTCTCTCTCTCTCTCTCTCTCTCTCTCTCTCTCTCTCTCTCTCTCTCTCTCTTTCTCTTTCTCTCTTTCTCTCTCTCTCTCTCTTTCTCTCTCTCTCTCTCTCTCTCTCTCTCTCTCTCTCTCTCTCTCTCTCCCTCTCTCCCTCTCTCTCTCCCTCCCTCCCCATCCACTACGAATCCGTATTTGTAACACACTTTCGTCAGTACACATCCACTACTCATTTTGCCTTCCTCTACTGCATAAACTTCACTTCCCTTACCGTTTATAGTTGAAAATAATGTGTTTCAGCGTAGAACATTGGGATGTGATCAACGAAAATCTGGACGAACATTGGTACAAGAACCGTCTCATGGATCCTGACTTCGACCTAGAGACCTACCGTTTGGCGCACAGCATTGACCCCAATGTCAAACTCTTCATCAACGATTACGCCGTCGTAGCAACGGGTTCAGATACTGAAGTAAGTGAACGTATGAACACCAGGTATCTATGCATGGTGGCATACATGTGCCAGAGGTGATAAATACAGTGATGTGTTTTATCTTTGTGATTATGTGAACAGAATTAACTGGTAACCAAGGCGGCACACTAATACAATGAGTGATAATTACAGTGTCGTGGCTTGTGTGTTTTGTCAACAGAAGTGACTGGTAACTATGGTGTCATGTTGGTGCCAGAAGTGATCATTAAAGTGCTGTGTCTTATCTGTGTAATGTTGTGAGCACGACACAACTCGTACATAACCATTGACTCCGATGTCAAACTCTAAATCTACGATAATAACGTTGTAGGATCGCATTCCCCTACGGAAGTTAGTGAGCAGAAACGACTGGTGATTATCAGTCTATGGGGCGCGCTTACCGATTCCAGAGGTGATTCTTACAGGTTTTGTCTTATCTGTATGTGTTTATATGGACAAAAACAGCTTATAGCTTAACTGTGGTGGCATATTGGTACCAGAAGGGATAATTACAGTGATGTGTCTTATATTTGTAATTATTACTGATAATGGCAAATAGGGCACTAGTGATTTATTCATACAACATAAAACAATAACAAACACTGTACTGTTGATTTATATGTATCCAATAAAATGAAAATTGTGTTCGACACATTCACACATTTTGGACCATTTTGACGCAATCAAATCTCAAAGCAAGGTAACTTGTGAGAAATTACAGCGGTGATGCATAATACAACAAACACAACACTGACATATGCAGGATTAGTATATACATTGTGTTTTAAACATGGTGGGGGGGGGGGGGGGGGGGGGCATTCTGATAATCATCGGACCACGCTATCGGTCATGGTCTCTCTGACAGGATGTATAATTACTGCGCGGAATCTATCAAAACAAGAATACAGAGTTATCTCCCAACTGAGACGAAAGTGATTGCAGATTGGCTGACTTCGAGAGTGATCTCCGTTCTGTTCTTCACAGTTATGATAAAGACATCGTTCTAAGGTTAAAACAAGTCGAAATGTTGAGACTGCCGTGGGAAGGAGACCGTGATATTGTTGCATCACTCCCAACTGGTTACGGAAAAGAGTATCGTCTGCTTCGTAGCCAAAGTTGATTATCACGTGACACTTTTGCCATATTTTGAGTTGTTTGCACAGCAAATACACCCGCGAAAGATAGCTCGCTTGAATCTGTCTTACATATCAATTCCTTTGTAATTTAAAAATTACACAACACCATGAAAAATCACTATCGACGATCGCGAATCTGCTTATATCAATAACACATTACGAAAAGCTCTATCGATTTCTTACCCACAGAAAGAAAGCCAAGGCATCTCTCTAATCCTGTCAGGGATAAATGAGACCCGAAGGGAAGTAACTCATTTTGACCTGAGTTCAGGATGGGGAAGGGGCGCAACTCGTGTGCGACCCTGACACACCTTTGGTCAATGTTATTGAAAATATGATAGGTGTGCTTGTTACCATATATATACGTGGGCCTATGTTTTATGTTGTATGTTTTATGTGTGTTGTCCTATGACAATGTTCGTTATTATCGTTTACAGGCAGGCAGGGTGTGCCGAAGAACATTTTCCGCTTTCATGTACTATTTTAATTGACAATAAAGTGCTGTTATTATTATGATTGTTATTGTTTGTTAAAAGACCTATTGAATTAACATCTAAACTCTCATGGTCAAGATGTAAATGATTCCTTCACACGAAAGTACTTTCAGTTGATGCCAAATACAGTACTATTAGAGAGAGAAACTGGCACTTCCCCCCAAGCTCCCACTCATCCCGTGTAAAGAGCCTATGTGCTTATGGAACATGATACTATTTTTGTCAAAGAAATACCTGGCTGAAGCACTGAGGTTCAAGGAAGCAAACGTGGGGCTGTACGGTATGGGGGTTCAGTGCCACTGGCCTAACAACCTGGAACCCGACCCCTACCTCATCAAGGTTAGTGTGCAGGCATTCAGGAGCAGGTGTCAGTCAGTGTGTGACAAGCAAGTAAACGACACATAATTAGACTGTTCATGGTGGCAATGGCAGTCAAACGTGAGCGAGTTTAGGCGAAGTCAATCGGCTATGCCCCCCCCCCCCTAAATGATTCTGTAAAAAAGATACATCTTTAACTTTTTAGGGCCAGTGAATCAGAAACAGAAATCAGAGTTGAACATATGGTTTAAGATGAACATCTGATCTTATGTTGCTGATTTCTGTTGTATTTTTTTTTCTACTTTCTTTCTTTCTTTCTTTATTTGGTGTTTAAAGGCACAGTAAGCCTCCCGTAAACCATCACAGAGCTCCCCGAGCGTCTAAATACAGTACAAGCATACTTCCATTTGAACGCTCACCGAACGGGAACATCCTGGCTGCTTTCTGTCGAGCGTGAGACATTTTCAAAGAATTTATTTTCGTAGACTTGTTCCGTTAACAACAACGGCGCCTCGTTTTTGCGCTAGACCTAACTTTTAAAATCTAAATAATAAATTGACAGCTTGTTACACAAACATTCTTTAATCATAAAAGAATTCGTTTTTCATCAAGACAAGATCAGAACAATTCGAAGTTGTGAAAGTTTAAAAAAAGAAAAGCCCGGAAGCAGGGTCACGCAAGGGTCGTAGCAGACGACGG
>NC_090261.1:48155992-48173492 GCF_037325665.1 Littorina saxatilis | reverse complement strand
ATAAATTGACAGCTTGTTACACAAACATTCTTTAATCATAAAAGAATTCTTTTTTCATCAAGACAAGATCAGTACAATTCGAAGTTGTGAAAGTTTGAAAAAAAAAAATCCCGGAAGCAGGGTCACGCAAGGGTCGTAGCAGATGACGGTTTATCAGTGCATATCGCCGTTCCTCTCAACAGTCAAAAGCCATCGCTAGAGTTCTTGTGAACCACAGCCGTTTGTTTCGTGCTTAAAAACGTGCTATTCGTAAATAAGCTCACATCGAGTCGCATTCAAATGACTAACTGACGACTACATTGTGAAAAAGGGAAACTGGATCACACGGGTTCACGATGGCTCAGGGGTAAAATAAACCACGCAAAAATAAATTCTTTGAAAATTGCTCGCTCTTTACGAAGGCCACCTAGGATGTTCCCGTTTGGTGAGCGTTCAAATGGAAGGGTGTTTGTACTGTGTGTAAAAGCCTGACCGTATCTGTGATGGTTTACGGGAGGCTCACTGTGCCTTTAAACGACAAGAACGGAACAATAAAGACATTCTGACATAATGATCCAAGTGAACTTGCATCTACTCATTGCATGTTTCTAGAACAAATACTTGTACCACAGGTTCCAGTTTCATTTTCCCCCTTGAGAAACCTGAAACCATGGATGACCTTCAAGGCCTTAGAACGAGTTTGTATTGTTCATTTGTGATAAGCACTCTTGTTCCAATAAAACAGAGGACATTTTATATTTTAAAGATAAGAACGAGACAACGATATTTTGAAGGTCATTGTCCGTATAAGTGCGCTTACTACTTACTAAATGCGAAAGTATTTTTTTTAACAAAGTTCTCGACGTCTTCTGCTCTTTTATTCTATAGTTTGGCTTTTAATGTTCAGCGGCTGCTTCTTGACTATCATTGAAGAACACAAAACTTGTAGAATGTGGACAACATCCGAAGGATTACTGGTTGCATTATGTTGTTGGGGTCTCGCACAATGTTCTCATGTAAACAAGGGATCGATAAGTTCCGTTGATCTCGGTGGGCGGGTCTGCGCGGGAGTTGACTGCGACCTTGCTGAGACGCAGAAAAACGGTCATAATGACGTCGACCCGTCATGGCGTAATGCCACTGATGACGTCATTCGTAAAATTCGTATGAGCAATATCAACATCAGGTGAGTCAAACACACCATACGCCCAAACCGGAAAAAAACACTATTTGCTATGTTTCAAATTTTCAAGGGTCTCATTTTACTGTCTTTCTTTCTTCGGCTTACAAACGTATTTGCTCTACCTTTTAGTGTGTTTTGTTGGCGGAGTTTTGATGGCGTACAGAAAGAGCATGTTAGACTGGGTAACGGCCACAATTATTTTTGAATAATGTAATTCATAATATTGTGACATGTGCTGGAACAAAAATGTGTTGAGAAATAAAAGCATTTAAGGTTTCAAAATGCATGATTGTCCCGTACAGAAGTAAAAGCGAGGATTCGCTCGCTACAGTAAGAAAAAAAATCGGTGTTATCCTAGCGCTTCCAAATATAAAGACTTCCAATTTGACAGCATGACTTAGTACGGTATATAGTGTATTTATTTTGTCCAAAACACACAATATCCTTTCAACGCTTCGTATGGCTGTGGACACGTTTAGGCGCCGTGCTTATGAACTGAGTATTCATTGAGTGCCACGCATCATATTTTTGTGCTTTTGATGTTCAAAACTGAACATTTATGGTGGGTGTCTATAGGTATACACAGTCTTGTTTTGCAATGTATGGGTGCTTGCATTGGTTTCAAAACTCTATGTGCACTAAACTTGGTCACTCAATCGAAAATTGATCGCTTGAAATATGCACGGTTATGGTACTTTTGATCACTCAAAAGCAAATGTCCTTCATTTCAACAAATCGGAGCAGTAATTGCTATAGATATTGATACAAGCGGTCATTGTGATGTATTTCAATCATTTTTGAGTCACTTGAGAAAAAGTGACTCTATGTAATCGGTCAGTGTTAGTCCGTCCGGCCGGCCGGCCGTCCGGCCGGCCGTCCGGCCGGCCGTCCGTAGACACCACCTTAACGTTGGACTTTTCTCGGAAACTATCAAAGCGATCGGGCTCATATTTTGTTTAGTCGTGACCTCCAATGACCTCTACACTTTAACGATGGTTTCGTTGACCTTTGACCTTTTTCAAGGTCACAGGTCAGCGTCAAAGGAAAAATTAGACATTTTATATCTTTGACAAAGTTCATCGGATGTGATTGAAACTTTGTAGGATTATTCTTTACATCAAAGTATTTACATCTGTAGCCTTTTACGAACGTTATCAGAAAAACAAGGGAGATAACTAGCCTTTTCTGTTCGGCAACACACAACTTAACGTTGGGCTTTTCTCGGAAACTATAAAAGTGACCGGGCTCAAATTTTATGTGAACGTGACTCATTGTGTTGTGAATAGCAATTTCTTCCTGTCCATCTGATGCCTCATATAATATTCAGAACTGCGAAAGTGACTCGATCGAGCGTTTGCTCTTCTTGTTTAAATGAATTTGATCTGATTTTATTTTATGTTATTTATTCAGTGTTACACTGGGTCCTGGTATTAACACAGATGACGTCACGCTGCAGGTAATTGTATTTTTTAATTATTTACAGTGAATGAATTGTAAGAGAATAAAATAATGTCAGACCCGACACAGGAAGTTTAGCAATCATGCAATATCCATTCCGAATAACTGATTAATGACTCGTTTCTTTAATACTTTATTTTTTGACATTTATTTTTTGTTTGACTTCGCGGCAAATACTTTTATATCATTTTAATTTCACTTCTTTTTGTTAATTTCATTAGGGTTTTATTCCTTCAAATCGTCTTCACAAGGAAAGCCGTCAGTATTTTTAGAAATAAACAACTAAACCACTGCTTGTATTATTTTACTTAATTTTTGATTTGTTCAATTACTTACTTAATCGTTTATTTATTTACTTACTCATCAATTCATTCATTCATTTAGTCTATTCGTTTATTCGTCATGTAATTCATCATGCTTTTTTTTTTTGCTTTATTTTTTTTTTACTTATTCGAGTACTTATTTATTCACTAACATATGTATTTATGTATTTTCAGATTACCCAGACGAGAAAATCTTTTCCTTTTGGAACAGCAGTGAATGCTAAAACATACAACAACGCCAGTTATGCAAAGTATAAAGATTTCATAGGTCAACATTTTAACTGGGCTGTTCCTGAAAACTGTCTGAAATGGTACTATGTGGAGGCTGAACGGGTGAGTTGTATGTGCAGTCTAGTTAGTAGTTTTCCGTGGTGAATTCGATAGAGCGCAGTACGGAAAGTTGAACATGTCGCTTGCACCATTGCAGTGCCAGAACAAACACAGTGGAAACAAATTACAGTTCTGCATAACTAGATGCAGCACAACAGACACAGGTGCAAGAATGTTCAGTGTAGGCCTACTGTATAACAGATTCGCACAATGCCATACCGCCTCAGATAATGTATTGCTGTTAGCTGTACATGACTGTATCGTACAGCCTGTTTTACATTTTATAAAATAAAGATGAATCTTACAACAGCAAAACGATTTTGTTTCACGCGCACTCTTAAACATATTTTACAATGACTAGGATGTCTTGTAGAAGAAAAACCGCATCAGTATGCCATATTGCAAATTTTATTTGGTTTTTGTCAGTCTCTAACTCATAGTGAGTTTAACACGAAACAAACGCGCCAATGAACGACCGTGCACTCATACATAGAGGCTTGGGCCTTTTATTGTTTTTAACCCTCAGTTACCCTAAATTGGCAGGGCCAGAAGAACTACCAAGATGCCTTGGACATGATTCGTGGTCTGAGGAATCAGGGGTATGTGTGTGTGTGTGCGTGTGTATGTGTGTGTGTGCGTGCGTGCGTGCGTGCTGCACGTGTGTGTGTGTGTGTGTGTGTGTGTGTGTGTGTGTGTGTGTGTGTATACGCGCGTGTGTGTGTGTATACGCACGTGTGTATGTGTGCGTGCGTGCGTGCGTGTGTGTGTGTGTGAGTGTGTACGTGTGTCTGTATGTCTGTCTATCTGTCTGTCTGTCTGTATGTACGTCTGTTTGAGGATGTGTGACAATGCCTCTGTGTCTGTCTGTCTGTCTGTCTGTTTATCTCAATCAACTGCTCTGCATTTTAAACGATTTGTTGTTCACACAGAATAAAGGTGAGAGGTCACAACCTGATATGGCCCAAGCAGAAATACGTACAAGACTGGGTCCAGGCATTGTCGGGAGACGAGCTACGTCAGGTGGTGCAACATCACATTGAGGAAACCATGAACATTACGCACGGACTGTGAGTTGTTGTTGTTGCTGTTAATGCTGATGTTGTTGTTTTATTTTTTATTTTTTTATTTTATTTTTTTAAAATTTTATTCAATTAATAAAACACAATATAACAAACATGGTAACTGTATTTTCTGTTTGCATACATACTCTCTCATTTACATGCGGTTCAGAAAAACTTTTACATTATACAAAAGGACTAAAAATAGTCATACGTGAAAGAAATATACGTGTCAACATGTGTAGCATCAAAATGATCATATGTCATCATATATTGATCTTTTTAAAAACAATATTCGCATCATAATGTATGGCTGTCTTTACCTTATATCAAAGAAAATAAACAATAATTTGTTTTTAATTAATAAAACTTCAGACTAACGAAATCTCAAAACAACATGATTTCCAAAAATAATTTCCAGTGTTAATCGTGAATCGGTTTTTTTAAAAATGCTTACACACATCTTTGCGATTATAATAATGTGATTAATCTTCTTCATATTTTTGCTGTTACTTTTTATACCAAAAAGCACATCTGTAACATTCAACCTAATTCTTTCTCCAATGTTTACTAAAATGTACATTTCATATTTCCAAAACCTGAGCACTGTTGGGCATTCAAAGAAAAAATGCTCCAATACATCAAGTTCATCCTTACAATATGTACAGTTTTTATCAGCCTTCACTTTCATTTTACACAATAAAATATTAGTTGGATAAATGTTTTGCAATATTTTCCAATGCAGTACACGTAATCGAACTTCACTAGTGACAGTGGCTGCTAAGTTCCAATTCTTTTCGTCAATTTCAAATCCTAATTTTCTTCTCCAAAATCCTTCTGAACAGGGTGGGCTGTATTGTTTTCCTACCAGAATCTTTCGAATTTCTTTTACTGATTTAACTTTTTTTCCACAAAAGGTCGGAATGTCACAGACTGAAAAAATTACATCGTTTATATCGACATTTCTTAAAAGGAGATGTACAGCTGTTCGAACAATATTGTACTCAAGCAATCTATTTGCAGTGTAGCCAGTTCTTTCACACACTTCTTCATAGGAAGCAAAACGTCCATTCTCACACACATCGCTCACATACATTATGTTGTTGTTAGTGGTGGTGGTATTGGTGTTGTTTTTGTTACGTTGTAGCGCTGTTGTTGTCGCCGTTGCTGTTGGTGTTGTCGTCGTAGGTGTTGTTGTTGTTGTTGTTGTTGTTGTTGTTGTTGCTGCTTTCTGATCTTTAGAATATTCCAATGACGGGCGCATAACATGTTTACTTGCTTGTTTCAACTTTTCACTGTACAATAAAAGGAACTTATCTCGGTTTCCCCGGCCCTTCCCTCTTCACTCTCTTTCTCTCTCCCCCATCCCACTCGCCACCGCAACCACCTCCCCTACCCCACCCCCAATTGGAATTCTATTCTTGTTAATATTGTCAGAAAAACATGTTAGCAAGGCGATGGGTGTCCATGAATTTAAAGCTACAGTGATTTAGTAAATACTCTCAATCTGTGTTTAATTCCTTTTGTTTCCCTGACTGACAATTGCGCAATATCTGACAGCTCCTGGTCTTGTTTTCCTTGTCATTATATCCTTGATTTAGATGTATTCTCTTTTGTTTCAACACAGTGTGGAACACTGGGATGTTATCAACGAGAACCTGCACGGCACGTGGTACCAGGACCGTCTGCACGACCAAGGCTACAGCATAGACATTTACCGTCTGGCGCACAACACTGACCCCACTGTGGAACTTTTTCTCAACGACTACGACGTTGTCTCGGGCGACGACACTGAGGTTAGTTGATTACGATTTGGAGAGACTCTCGAAATGGCTAACATTCATTAGACATTGGTCGTACTTTTGGGCGCAGGGTAAGCTACATATTTTCTCTAATGCCCATAACAGTGGTTCTGTTTAAGACAGCTTCCCGAAATTCCATACCTTTGTCAAGAAAATATTAATGCAGTCTGGCCGAAAACGCGGAAAGCAAAACAAACACACACACACACACACACACACGCATACGCATACACACACGCACGCACGCACGCACGCACACACACACACACACACACATACACACACACACACACACACACACACACACACACACACACACACACACACATTCTTTCAACTCGAAAAAATCCACAAGTAGTTCAAATGAATGTTTATTAGCGTTTTACTTGTCAGAAAAAATTCCTTTTCACAATTTTATTTTTCTTACTCTTATCAAAGCGTTACCTTGAGGAGGCTCGCACATACAAGGCGGCCAACGTGGGTCTGTACGGTATGGGGACACAGTGCCACTTTCATGATGAACTTCAACCTAACCCTGACCTCATCAAGGTGCGTGGTGTGTAACAAAAGTTCTCAGCCTTGCCTCAGATAGGTGGGGAGACATTAATTAAAGAAATAATGTACACATATATGAGTCTTTTAGAAAATCACAGTTGTTATGTGGTGGCTATCTAAAAAAAACAAAAAAGAAGCTTTGACTTTATTGATTATGAACATGAAATACCCTCTACATCTGCCTCCAAATGGAGAACACAGGGGGGCGCGTAATCATTTCTTTCTGTCAACCGAAAGGTCCAAAACAAAATCTCTTATAACCACTCGTGAAAAATTGGTGAAAATGTACGTGGAGGGTGCCTCTTCGTATTAAACGTCGGACATAAATGTCCTTTGTGTATAAATGATTTCAAGTAACTGGATCACACATAATGATTTCCGCGTATTGAGCATTTCTAGCAGAAAACGTGCATATTATTTTATCTTTAAAATGAGAAACTGTCGTATCTTTCGCAATAACTAATATGACTTTGCACGTTAATCACTACAGCATATATCATAATAGCTTCCAGGATGTTTACCTGTCATCCTACTTGGTTGGTTGGTTGGTTACAGGTAAAATGATTTATTGAAATATTTTGTCGAATACGATGCCACATACATGTAATTATAGCATTGGAGCATACCGACTGGTCGGCAAGTGATATTGTCTGAATGAAATTAATTTTGTACTTGCGGAAAGCTAAGATACCTCTGCAAATTTGGAAGATGTGGAACACGTACTGTAATAAACTCTTTAATGACAAACGACACCAATTAAACAAACGAAGACGTCTCCCAAAGACAGTCTCTTCCAAAGTGAAATCTCTGACGTAAAAAGCGAAACAAAGTTCGAGAAGACGTCATAAGGCGAATGACGGTGACACGTTAACATTCTGTCACTTCTTCTGCGTGTCTCCTCGGAACTGACTGAGAATTTCGAGAACGAAGTTTTTCTCGGTGACTTTGACATATTAGCATAAATAAAATACTCGAACAATCAGCGCCAGACTGTGCACGTAACGGTATCGTATGTCATTAACTGTAGGAGCGACTGGACCTGCTGTCCCAAGCCGGGGTCCACATCTGGGTGACGGAGCTGGACGTGGGGGCGGTGGACGAGAACACAAGGGCAGACTACTACGACAGGGCGCTGAGGTCACTGTACGGCCACCCTGCAGTGGACGGCATCTTGTTCTGGGGATTCTGGGACGAGAGACACTGGCGCGGAGAAAAGGCGTCACTTGCTACTGGTGACAAGATAACGGTATGGAATGCGTATAATGATTTGACCTTTTAATCGTCCAAAAGATGCTGTAATGTCTGTAAGAGCACGTAGCTTGTTTTGTTGTGCTCAATTGATATAACTACGAGTGTGCACATAAGCTCCTACTCTAATGTGAATTCATTATGTGAGGCAGAGTTGGTCGCATTGCAATGCAATACATGAGAAGATATATAAACTTAGATATCAATTATTATTGTCATATCAGACACCACAGAGAATCAATCTTTAATCAATTTCATCATTATCTCTTTATTATTTTTTTGTACTACTTTAGTACTAAATAAATGTTGTTTGTTTTTTTCTATGGACACACGTAGGCCTACATTCCAAACTAACCTTCTTTACAAATTTATCCTGAAAGTGTATCAACTGATTATTATTCCTGGACTCCCCAGCTGAACGCCGCGGGGCGCCTGGTGTTTGACCTGCTTGAAAACCAGTGGATGACACACGAAACTCACACGTTGTCCGCGTCACGTGGCAACTTCACTGTGCGTGGTTTCCATGGTGACTACGAGCTGCACGTGATCTACGGTAACCAGGAACGCAGAGACCTCACACAGGTCTTCACGCTTCTTCCCGGTGTTGATACAAGTGTCCGGGTTGATTTTACTGTCTGATAAGTTTGCACCTTGTTTTCTATTGATGAATAAAGCCTTTTCAGCAACATTAGACAGTATCTGGCAACTGAGAAAGAAGAGGAATTCGGGGGGGGGGGGGGGCTGGAGAGGAGAGAGAGAGAGAGAGAGAGAGAGAGAGAGAGAGAGAGACAAAACAGAGAGAAAAACAGAGAGAGAAAAACAGAGAGAGAGAGAGACAGAGACAGACAGACAGACAGACAGAGAGAGAGAGAGAGACAGACAGACAGACAGAGAGAGAGAGAGAGAGAGAGAGAGAGATAGAAAGAGAGAAACAGAGGTAACAAGTTACAGAGACAGAGAGAAAGAGAGAGAGAAGGACACAAAAGACAGAGAGCGCGAGAGAGACAGACAGACAGACATAATAAGAAAGATAGACAGAGAAAAACAGAGGGAAAGAGCTACACAGACAGAGAGACATGCAGAGACAGAGACATAGAAAACCACACAGAAAGACAGAACAACTGACCGACCGACACACACTTCTTTTGGAGAGCTGTGAAAGTGTTTTGACAAGGCTGTGAGAAGCATACCAGCGTGTATTTCCACGATGAGGGGTTTGCGTCAGAGCTTCATGAACATTGCCAGTGTGAGATAAAACACATTTTATCCAAGAAGAAGTCATGTATGTCTACACAATTCTTTGATCTGAGGATTCCTTCAATGCTACATGTCTAAATGGTGTTTTGAACCAAAATAATATCGCGGTACAATGAACACGGCGAGATATGTACGATACCTCGTCTTCAGCAACATGAATTCAATGACGCACAGTTAATGGACAAAAAGCAATGCAGACCATATTTAGTGATGTATACAGAATAAACAAGAAATTCCTCCGAGGTAGGAAAAACACCCCCGTTGTCAAAGGGAAATAACCATTCTCACTGCCACCAACTGAGAAGGTTATTTCCCTTTGACCATTAATATGTCCCTCTATAAGTCCTTGTAGAATCTTAATCCACCAATAACTCCCTAACCGTGTGTTTGACTGGTCCCAATTTTTGTAAGGACCGTCTCAGGAATGTATAGAACCTGTTCACCAAGTTTGGTGAAGATCGGTCCGTTCATTCTTGAGATCTATATGCGAACACAAACAAACAAACAAACAAACAAACACATCGACCGAATCCTATACACACCCCTATACCGGGGGTGTAACAACGTCACGTGTGTCCACTTAGTAATGTTGTTTTTGTTGACAGTCTCCGAACATTGATGAAAAAGCAATCAAATTTTCCACCTCAACAAAGCTGCTGACTGCCGTTTTGGTTTGTCATGTACCTCCATGGGGTTTCTTGAATAACATCCTTTGCCTTGCCTTGCCTTGACTATCATCATTAGTCTTAAATGGCAAATGAGTGTAGCAGCCACTTCAGCAAGAAGAGCATCGACTTCATGGCTATCATCATTGTCGCAGTCATTGTTGTCGCCATCATTGCGGCAATCGTTGATTGAGATGTCAGTATCAACATTACCAACATCATCGTCGTCACAACAGATGTCTACATCATCATCATCGTCATCAGCACCATCTCCGCCATCGTCATCATCATCGTCATCGACTTTGTCCGGCGTTACGCACACAAACTGCGCCGTTCACCGAGACACGGCAAAGAGACGGCCACACTCCTCATCTTCCCCTCCCATCACCATCCCAGGCCCACCAGCCTCGCAAAACCTCGCCCCCGCCACCTAGACGACCACCTTCCTCTCCAGCCCTTGAACATCATCGTAGTCCGCCACGACGACCTCGTTTACAGCTGCTGTGCCGACGTCAGCGGCGGCATCAGGGTCCCCCACAGGCATGACAAAGACTGGGAGTCCACCTCGTCGCAGCCCTATGACGAGGTCGTCGGTTTCGTTCAACTCGTAGTATGACAGGATGAACACGTCACGGGGTTGGAGCGGAGGGGGACTCGCGTGAAGGGGTCGTCCTGAAACTGAGGAAAAACACCACAGTCAGTCAAATGTGTATTTTTTATGTTATGTGCTATTTTTTTTTCAATCCTCCCCCTTCTCTCTCTCTCTCTCTCTCTCTCTCTCTCTCTCTCTCTCTCTCTCTCTCTCTCTCTCTCTCTCTCTCTCTCTCTCTCTCTCTCTCTCTCTCTCTCTCAGCCTTAAATCTATATCCTTGTAAAATAAAGTTCAGTCTCAAAAAGTAGGCATACCCTTTCTTCTTGTTCTGTCCATTTTCTGTCAATCTGTGATTGTTTAACTGTCTATCTGTGACTGACTCTGTGCGTCTATCTGTGCATTTCTGTCTAGTCCTGTCTGTCTCTTTCTATCTTGCCCACACACACACACACATACACACACACACACACACACACACGCACGCACGCGCGCGCGCGTACACACAAAACCGCACACACACACATACAAACTAACCCTATTATACCGCTCAACCGCCGTCCCAAACCCAACACACCAGGACACCATCCCCCCAACCCTATCCTGCCTCCCCCTCCCTCCCTCCAACCTACCCACCACCCCAAACCACTACAAAACCCCAACCCAAACACACCTGCAACACCGACATGAAGGTCCTCTCTCAACATCCTCGAAAGGTCAAGTCCGCACTGGAGACAGTCCCGCGGTTTCACCCCCGCGTCATGCCCCGTCCCCCGGTGGTACAGGTAGATACAGGCTGGTCCGTCGCAGGGCGGGGGGGGGGGGGGGGCAGGTGGGCGCCATGTAGTCATGGATGAATCTATTCCTGAATCTCCGGGAGAGCTGCACCTGACGCGTGATGGAGGGGGGAGAGCGGAGGGGTTGGGTCAGGAGGATTTGGGTCAGCAGTGCCGGTCTGTTGTTGTGTTCCACGCTGGTCGCCCACAGGTGGAGGTCCGGGATTTTCTGGTACAAGGCGTTGATGAAAGCTTCGAAAAATCTACCAGAACAAAGCACACACATAAGTTTTAGGAGGGCAGTTGTCAAGGAGGGCAACTGTATTAGGGGGCAGTTGTAAAGTAGACAGCTGTCAGAGAGCAGTATTCCGGGGGGAGGAGGGTGGGGGTGGGAGAAGTGGGTGTGGGCTAGGAGGGATAAACCTTCAGCTGTTGCCACTATCAAGATTCGGTAACGTAAACTCGCTGGCCATTTCTGTCCAAACCGGGGTTTCTTTCAAAGCATCTTCAGCACAAAGCAACATGTATGTGTGTGTTATTGCTATGAAAACGTTTTTGGTTTCTATGGGGGACAGGAATATTCTGATACAGTGTGTTGATGACAGCTCCAAAGCAAGTGCCAAATAGGCACTACAAGAACTTATTCAACGCCAATTGCTCGAAGCACAAGGAATACAGCTTGATAATGCGGCAATCACTGACCCAAAGTTACATGCAGACAGCTTGCCGTTTTGTACGCCACTTTTGTCTGAGAATATCAATACAATTTTGTTTCAACCAACGGCTGACCATACCAAACTATAAATGTCAGCCCTACTTGATCCAATCCCGTTGCCAGTCCTTTGAAAACAAGAAACAGGTATTGACAAGGATCATACTGGAGAGGGAAAAAAAGGAAAAATACAAACCCTTGGTAAACCGTTTCGTCGACGATGACATAGAGCCTGCGTCCCTTGAGATTTAGAAATTAGCTATCTTCGCCAATGTGCTCACAGCGGCCTCACATTCCTGCTTCCCTCCGAGCCGGAAATCAAACTGGTGTAAATGTAACCGTTGCGCATCTGCTGGTCCAACTGTTAGCTGGATCTGATGCACGAGGCTGTGACACGCTGCTAGGGCGTTGTCACACGTGGTGATCACCTGCACGTGTAATCGGCGACGAAGCCAGATGAAGGCTTTGATGATGAGCATCTGTGTTTTACCGACGCCGGGAGAACCGACAAGGAGAGCGAGGGGTTTCGATCTGTCTTGCACGGCCAGTTGTTGAGAGGTCAGCATGATTTGGGTGAAACGGTCCCCTGTCTCGGAAACCCCCTCCCCCTCAGTTCTGATGACGTCCATAGACAGTCTTCACGGAGCAGAAGACCTGGACTGTTGTTGCCGGGCCGCTAAATCTGCAAACATTTGCATCCGGGTACGTCACCAATGATCTGTCTAGGCCGCGTAAAGGGGGATATGTGCATCCTTCCTTGTAAACAAATACAACATCTGCATACTGTCTGCTTTTTGTGCAGAGTGGGAATGCTTGGTTGCATTAAATTCGTAAATGACAACCTTATCCAAGTCTGTGCTAATGTGCGTAATTGCGTGAAGGGTAAGAATGTCAATGTGACGAGTTGGTTAGGGGCAGATTATACCTGCGCAGAGTCAGCGGCACAGACGACGCACTGCAGATGATCCCAGCCCGCTACACGTTGCGTAAAAAGATAACAGGCCAAGTACTCGTCATAATCCGTATCGCAGCATCAATAATATGCAGTGCGTCGTCTGTGCCGCTGACTCTGCGCAGGTATATTCTGCCCATTAGCGCTGAAGCGAGTGATGTCTGTATTTTCCTATTGTTTGCTCTGATAATTATTTTCCCGTGGCCAGTTCATCAAAAAGGCTGTATACATACCGCGCTAAAAGCTCAAGGTAGCTGACATGGACGTGACGATGCCCCCGCTACACATCCTTGCTTGCCACCACTGCGTCAGCTGTTGAATGATGTCATCAGTGACGTCATGAGGGTTTGCGATGTCTGACAGTTGGTCTGACGTCACACACAGAGGAATGGGGTCCTCGTTTCCCTGTATTTCCAGACTCTTCCGAAGGTCCTGTAATTTTATGTGTCAGAGTAAGCACACACACACACACACACACACACACACACACACACACACACACACACACACACACACACACAGGGAGGAGAGTACGAGAGAGAGAGATATGAAGGTGTTATATGTAGCTAACACTACAAAACTGTGTGAGCAGATCTCTATCTTTCTCCCTGCCTCTATGTCTCTGTTTTTGTCTGTCTGTCTGTCTGTCTGTCTGTCTGTCTGTCTGTCTGTCTGTCTGTCTGTCTGTGTCTGTGTCTGTCAGTCTGTCTCTCTCTCTATATATATATGTATATATTTTTTACACAATCCCGTAGACATCCGAAAAGATTGGTTTGTTTGTTTTAAACACAGTGACAAGAAGCATAGATAAGTCGAAAAATAAAATTACAACAAAAGAGTTACCTGTTCAAGCTGAGGACAGTTGTCAAGAACCTGTCTGAGTTGAGCCGAGGAAACGTTTGGCAGCATCAGCGTCTTCGCAGTCCTTGGTGGCCTCTGCAAATCGGACATCACGTGAGTCAACACTACTCCTGATTTCTCCAGCTGTTTAACCGCCTACTCTCTTTACCACCTGATCCTGCTGCTGCTGTTCCGTCAGAGACAACGAGGAAAACTTGGAACCGACGGATTTAATCTCGCATGCGAGGATTCCATAATGTCTGTGAACGATCAGAACGTCGAAGTCTCCCCTGTGTTGGTTTTGCTTCTTCAGGTCGACGGGCCTGGGCAGCGTTCTCGCAGCCGCGGCGTAACAGGGTTCGTTGACGTAGTCTTCGAACCGGAGGTTGGAGAGAACAAACATGGGCTCCTTCTGCACCTCTGACAACTTACGAAGACAGTGAAAGACTCTCTGCTGTGTCTGGTCCTCAATCATATCGCTCTCCTGCAAGGCTGGGGGAGCGCCGCGAGGAGCGTTGGTCATTGGGGGCTTGGACACCTTGACATCTTCCCCTCCCAACCGGACAACGTCGTGATCAGTCCGGTACATGAAGACCGGGGGGACGAAATAAGTCCTCTCCCGCCACCTGGGGTACCACTCGTCCACTCTGTCCCGCCAGAAGATTCTGTCGGGGTGGGCTGGGGATGCGGGCGGAGGTGGCCCTGCGGTTTGTGTTCCCTGAAAGGAGGGTGTCACAACTTCATAAAGCCTCAGAATGTTTCAGAATGGTAAGTACGTGGGTGGCCGAGTGGTAACGCACTTGCGAGAGGTTGCGAGTTCGACCCTGGGTCAGGGCGTTAGCAATTTTCTCTCCCCTTTCCTAACCTAGGTGTTGGGTTCAAGTGCTAGTCTTTCGGATGAGACGAAAAACCGAGGTCCCTTCGTGTACACTACATTGGGGTGTGCACGTTAAAGATCCCACGATTGACAAAAAGGGTCTTTCCTGGCAAAATTGTATAGGCATAGATAAAAATGTCCACCAAAATACCCGTGTGACTTGGAATAATAGGCCGTGAAAAGTAGGATATGCGCCGAAATGGCTGCGATCTGCTGGCCGATGTGAATGCGTGACGTATTGTGTAAAAAAAAATTCCATCTCACACGGCATAAATAAATCCCTGCGCCTTGAATATGTGCGCGATATAAATTGCATAAATATTTTTTATTTTATAAATAAATCCCTGCGCTTAAAACTGTACCCACGGAATACGCGCGATATAAGCCTCATATTGATTGATTGATTGACTGAGTACGTTAAAACGCCGTCTGCTGGTGTTGTCAGTTATTTGATCATGTATACATTCACTCATTCATTCAGTCAGTCAGTTAGTCAGCCAGAGCTTCAGAAATCGTGATGGTGTGTTGATCAGTACATTACAATGTCTGCTAGTGTTGCCACTCAGTCAGACAATCAGTCATCAAGAGTTAATGCTGTTTGGGGGTATGTTGGTCTGTATATTAAAAATACTATCCACTGATTCCATGTAAACAGTATTGTAAACCACAAGAAATGTGTCCAGGCTATTACATGGCATAAGTGCATCCTTTCATTTTCACACATATCGTTTATTAAGTTATTATTATGTGAACAGCTGCAGCACACAGGGTTTTCATAAACGTTGCACAACTTCCCGGTCGAGGGTCCGCCGTTTCTGAGGAACACAGAAACAAGTTATGTGCGTCGGTCTGCGCCTGCTACTGTGCTCTGAAACTGACAAACTTCCCTGGTGCAGAATGCAAGCTATTTTTGCACATTGCTTTCTGTGTGAACCACTGGATAGGAAATTGTGTAATGTAACAAGCATCCTTCTGCTCGCATACCTATCAGAGCCTGGAGTGAACGTGAGTGTGTGTGTGTGTGTGTGAGTGTGTGTGTGTGTGTGTGTGTGTGTGTGTGTGTGAGTGTGTGTGTGTGTGTGTGTTAGTGTGTGTGTGTGTGTGTGTGTGACTTTTTTGAGAAAATTTGTCCGCAAGTAATCGTGTATATTTAGTTTTGTTTTTATGAAAAATGAATTGTTTTAACTGCTCATAGTTAATCATCTCACCCCAAAGAGATTCAGATGAACACACACACACACACACACACACACACACACACACACACACACACACACACACTCACACACACTCAGACGCTCACCCACACACGCAGGTAGGTAAGCACGCGCACGCACGCGCACTATTTGACTTTATGAAAAAAAGGGTCAGTATTCATAAACGGTAATTGAGTGTGAGTCAATTCATGTGGAATGTAGATTTGTTTAGATAAACGTTTCTAGTAAAATATCTGAGTAACACAAACATCCATAACTACCAAACAAAACAGGTCGAACAAGATAAGCAAACTCGTTCACAGCAGTAGCAACAACAAAACAGTTTTGAGGACAAACGCATAGGTGCTCAAACCAAGGGCTAAAACCTGGAGACGAAATCTCTTTCGACCTCTCCCTTTATTTAGGAATTAGGTCAACCCTCTCATTGACCCACCCCCCACACCCACACACTCGCACTACTTCTAGTCCCAGTGTTTTGCTGTAGGCTTTGTGCTTCAGACGTGTGTAATTTCGTATACTCACGAGAGTGTGTCAGTTTTTTTCTCCTCGACGTTGTACATGATACTGAACGACATATTTTCCGAAAGAGTGACGGTTCGCTATAATGTTGGTAACATTATTCATAGCAGTGTTTTTCCGGATGTGCATAATGTATGCATACGGAGAACTACTGAAGAATGGGGGATTCGAAGCTGAAGGTGATTGGCAATGTTTTGCTCCGCACTGTGAACTGGTCACCAATAAACACACTGGTCAGCATGCCATGAAAATTTCAAACAGGTGGGGCTGTTGTTGTCGTCGTTATTGGTGGTGGTGGTGGTGATGCAGTTGTTGTTGTTGTTGTTGTTGTTGTTGTTGTTGTTTATGTAGTAGTGGTGGTGATGGTAAACATTTCGACGGATCTATACAATACAATAATACTTTATTTTCTCAATGTGAGAAATGTATGTAGTGGCTAAATAACAAGACAACGATATAATTTACAACTCACATATCTAAATACTTCAGAACCCACTTCTTCCAAGGAGCGTCTCAGTTCATCCACGTGGAGCCGAGTAAGACTTACGCAGTGAGCGGCTACATCAAGCTCCTCAATGACCAGCCCGAGCATCACAGTCAAATGGTCACCATGGCCGTCGAATTTACTTATTCTAGTAAGTGCATCTGCTGCCCGAATGTGCATCTTTCCTTTCATTTATGTAAAAGATGCATTGCTTCCCTTGTAGACTGTCACCACCGCACCACAGCTCTCCTCAGGCTTTTCCTTCTCCTTCTTGTCGTTCGCTGTTAGATCGTCAGTCCGGACTGCAGGGCGAAACGTACTGTCCTCTACAAGTCCTCTCTGCCTCTGGGGCCGTATATCTTCTTTTGTAGCGCTGCCTCAGGCTTTTACATTGGATAGCTACACCTTTCCACTTGGACACATACCAACAATGTGCATCCTGTCTGCTTCCTGTAAGCTGAAGCTAGTTCCCTCCCCCTTATGTCCGTGTGGCAAGAATCAGACAGCAGAGCACATCCTGCAGGCTTGTCCATACCACAGTGCTCTGAGGGACACCATCTGGCCAGAGGAGACAGCGCTACAAAAGAAGCTATACGGCCCCAGAGAGGACTTGGAGAGGACAGCACGTTTCACCCTGAAGTCCGGACTGACAATCTAACAGCGAACGACAACAAGT
>NC_090261.1:48143492-48150992 GCF_037325665.1 Littorina saxatilis | reverse complement strand
AGCTCTTATGTCCTAAAAGATCATTACATTTCAGCGAAAAGTAATTACAAAGGTCAAATTTAGACTACACACGGAAGACATCGTCGCGTGGCGCTGTGCTGACCCATGTTTCTCAAACTGAAGGAACTTACATAAAAACTAGGGAGAGAGGTCACAAACCTTCAGGTATTGGCTCTAAACATCATTTTCTACGATCTGTTTAATTTTGGAGTTAATAAGCAAGTCGCGTGGAGCGAAGTTAATACATAACAATGTGGGTCCACACGGTCCCACGACGTCTACAGAAGGGTATTCACGTTTTTCTTTTTTTGAGAAGCTTTAGTCCGCACAGTAATAATTAAAATAATAATTCAATTTAATTACTTTTCGCGGACATTTAACCACGGCGTCCACGGAAGGGGATGCACGTTTTTGCTTCTTTGGAAAGAATGGGTCTACGGAAGAGTATGCATATTTTTTCTTCTTTGAGAAGCATGGGTCCGCACGGCCCCACGATGTCTTCCGTGTGTAGTCGATAACCCGGTCGGGCGAAGGTTAAGAACAACTTTTAGGCATTGCAAGTAGTTAGTACCAACGGACACGAGTGGAATCCAACAACTAAAATGCTGCTTCAGGGATGTATGTTCATCAACACTTTTTGTGTGTGGGTTAACCGATTTCTTGTTTCACAGCGTGGAGCACTGGGACGTGAACAACGAGAACCTGCACGGCACGTGGTACCAGGACCGTCTCCATGACCCTGACTACAACCTGGAGTTGTTCCGTATCGCTCATCGCGCCGACCCCAGCGTCAAGCTCTTCCTCAATGACAACACTGTCGTCAGGTCGGGAGGATTCACACAGGTGATACACAAATAGTCTTTTCTCGTCAGTATTCTACCTGTATTTATCAATCAATCAATCAATATGAGGCTTATATCGCGCGTATTCCGTGGGTACAGTTCTAAGCGCAGGGATTTTTATTTTTATTTTTTATGCAATTTATATCGCGCACATATTCAAGGCGCATGGATTTATTTATGCCGTGTGAGATGGAAAATTTGTACACAATACATCACGCATTCACATCGGCCAGCAGATCGCAGCCATTTCGGCGCATATCCTACTTTTCACGGCCTATTATTCCAAGTCACACGGGTATTTTGGTGGACATTTTTATCTATGCCTATACAATTTTGCCAGGAAAGACCCTTTTGTCAATCGTGGGATCTTTAACGTGCACACCCCAATGTAGTGTACACGAAGGGACCTCGGTTTTTCGTCTCATCCGAAAGACTAGCACTTGAACCCACCACCTAGGTTAGGAAAGGGAGGAGAAAATTGCTAACGCCCTGACCCAGGGTCGAACTCGCAACCTCTCGCTTCCGAGCGCAAGTGCGTTACCACTCGGCCACCCAGTCCACAATACGATATTTAGTCTAGACCGAACACATAATTCTATTTTTGCACATCTCAAGGACTCAGAGTACAATGCGGAATTTTTCTTTTGAGATGTTGTGTCGTGTTGTATCGTGTCGTGTCGTGTGGTGTGGTGTGGTGTTGTGTTGTGTTGTGTTGTGTTGTTGTGTGGTGTGTTGTGTTGTGTTGTTTTGTGTTGTGTTGTGTTGTGTTGTGTTGTGTTGTGATGTGTCGTCTCGTGTCGTGTTGTGTCGTGCCGTCCCGTATCGTATCAAATCGCACGGTATCGTACTGTACCGTACCATACCGCACCCCACTGCATCGCATCGCATCGTATCGTATCGTATCGTATCGTATTGTATTGCGCATCGCGGCATCGCATCGCATCACATCGCATCGCATCGTATCGTATCGTATCGTATCGTATTGTAATGTACTGTACTGTACCGTACCGTACCGTATCGTATCGTATTGTATCGTATCGTATCGTATTGTAATGCACAAATAAGCAGGATTTTTCGAGATTTTGTGTAATGCCACATAATATGCAAAAGACTTTCCGCCGACACAAGAACAAGCAACTGTGACACTGTTTTAGATACAGCTTGCACATTCTCCTCTACTGTCAGGAGCTACATATGCTTTCTTTTTGTCAACAATGAGCAATTACAGTTTTTGTAAATCAAGAATATGTTACTCTCAGAAAAAGGGCAAACTGTTTATCAATTGTCCATTTCCACGTCGTAGGCTTACTTGGACATGGCTCGCAAAGTCAAATCAGCTAACGTGGGCCTGTACGGGATGGGCGTTCAAAGTCACTTTATCGCTGGACGGGATCCCAACCCTCACCTCATTAAGGTAAGACACAAGTGAATGAAATACTACATAGTATGATAGACTTCTGGGTAAGATGGTATAACACTCAGTGTTGATAACAGTGAAACCTCTATTTGCGACTTCTGTTTCAAGACCCTCTGTTTTAAGACCATGTCTGTTTTCCAATGGTTTTCTCTTCATTAAATATATAAATCTATCTCCTGTTAAAGGACACCCTCCCTTTTTTTTCTTCATCTTTTTAAAAACAATTATTTTTCTATATTATTTTATATAACTATAAGTGGTCGTTGTCTATGAATTGTTTTTAAATGCTTGTATGTTATTTCTTACGAGAAAACTTTTTATGTAAAAGGTTAAATTTTAATGTCTAATGTAAAGCGCCATGAGACTGCCATTCGGCGGTGAACAGCGCTATAAAAGAATGTTTTATTATTATTATTATTATTATATGACCTGCATTTCTCAGATTTGTGGACATTGCTTTAATGTTACTGTATATATTAAAATTCTTAACTGGTGAGGTGTGGATGGATGCGAATGCTTGTCTTTGAAGCAAATTACCACATTAAGTTTGTTTGTTTGTTTGCTCAACGCTCAGCCGACCACGAAGGGCCATATCAGGGCGGTGCTGCTTTGACATATAACGTGCGCCACACACAAGACAGAAGTCGCAACACAGGCTTCATGTCTCACCCAGTCACATTATTCTGACACCGGACCAACCAGTCCTAGCACTAACCCCATAATGCCAGACGCCAGGCGGAGCAGCCACTAGATTGCCAATTTTAAAGTCTTAGGTATGACCCGGCCGGGGTTCGAACCCACGACCTCCCGATCACGGGGCGGACGCCTTACCACTAGGCCAACCGTGCCGGTACCACATTAAGTGATATAGGCTCACATCCTTCAAGACTGTTAATCCCCTAGGGTTGTTGTTGGTTTTTCGACAGTGCGCATGGGTCAGGGGATGAGAAAGTGGAACTGTCACGACTCACTGTAGACCTACCATATGATTCTTCTTTGATACCGTACGTTTTAAGGATATAAATAAGCCGCGTACATTGATGGTTGATTTTAATCGCTGCTGAGGTGTGGTTGCTTGACTGTTTGTTGTTGTTTTTGCTGCTTTGGGCTGTTTTTAGTTGGTTGAATTGTTGATAGGTTGCTTACTTGCTTCCGTCGTTCAGTTTTAAAGCTGATCAACACAAACTGTGTACACATCAATGACAATGTAGATGCCATATCCAAATAAGTACACGCATTCCTTTACCTTCAAGCTGCGTCTGGACCTACTGGCCCAAGCGGGAATCCCCATATGGGTGACGGAAATGGACCTGATGGCTGGAGACGAGAACACAAGAGCAGACTACTACGAGAGGGCGCTGCGAGCGCTGTACGGACATCCTGCAGTGGAGGGTATCTTACTGTGGGGGTTCTGGGACCAGAGGCACTGGAGGGGCGTCAATGCGTCGCTGGTTCAGGGTCCTGATTTGACGGTAGGTTATTGCTGTTCTTTAGTTCTTAACACATAATCACGTCATGTCCCAAAATAGTCACTAGTAGGCCTACTGGGGACAGTAATCGAAATTTAGCATAGCATTGCTGGGGTTATATGCACTAGTTGATCCCTTCTGTTGGGCTGTTTGTCTCTTATAATGAAAGTATAATTCGGTTCCCACCTTTGCATTTCGTATTGTTACTCACAGATCAAGAAGAAAACTAATGAACAAAGTACCTTCCAAATTTTACAATATTATGTCATCAATCAAACTTCTTCATTCAGAAGTTTTCATGATCTTGTTTTTCTTTATCTGCTGGTGATCTTGTCTTCTATCCCAATCCTTTTGCTTATTGCGAATAACAGCAGAGAAACTTGTTTTTCACGCACCCTGATTTCGCGCTAAGCATTTGAGTTTAACAAATTTCTTTATATTTTGCCAACGCAAGAAAATGACATAACACAGATACACCCACCCACCCCCACACACACACACACACACACACACACACACACACACACACACACACACATACATACACACACCATACACACACACACACACACACACACACACACACCACACACACACACACACACACACACACAGCCATCTACCCATGTGTATTTTCTTTCTTTTTATCTTTTCAAAGCCAAACGCGGCAGGGCGTCGTGTCCTTGACCTGTTGGAGAACCAGTGGATGACGGACGAGACGCACGAGCTGTCCCAGTCAGGTGATCGTTTCACTGTGCGTGGTTTCCATGGCGACTACGAGCTGCACGTGCGTTACCAAGGCCACGAGCGAAATGACTTGAAACAGACCTTTTCTATCAGTCCTAGTCAAGCGACGCACAACGTAAATGTTCATATTCACTAATACATTTGGCTGATTACTTTTTCTGTCTTGCTTCGTTTTATTATAACGGTAAAATGCATGGACTCGTGTAAAGGTCACGTATTTGTGAGGAACAACTTTTTTGTTTGTTTACGTATACGGGTTTACTTGTTGTTGATTAAAAACGTGGATATATTTACGTTTTCGTCAGTTTTGTCACACTGAAAAGAGAGAGAGAGAGAGAGAGAGAGAGAGAGAGAGAGAGAGAGAGAGAGAGAGAGAGAGAGAGAGAGAGAGAGAGAGAGAGTGGGTATTTGTGCGTGTGTGTGACTGTGTGGCCATTGTTGAAAGAAGTGTTTCTAAGCCCCATTCAGAGGGCGGGGATATAGCTCAGTCGGTAGCGCGCTGGATTTGTATCCAGTTGGCCGCTGTCAGCGTGAGTTCGTCCCCACGTTCGGCGAGAGATTTATTTCTCAGAGTCAACTTTGTGTGCAGACTCTCCTCGGTGTCCGAACACCCCCGTGTGTACACGCAAGCACAAGACCAAGTGCGCACGAAAAAGATCCTGTAATCCATGTCAGAGTTCGGTGGGTATAGAAACACAAAAATACCCAGCATGCTTTCCCCGAAAGCGGCGTATGGCTGCCTAAATGGCGGGGTAAAAACGGTCATACACGTAAAATTCCACTCGTGCAAAAAACACGTAGTGTACGTGGGAGTTTCAGCCCACGAACGCAGAAGAAGAAGAAGCCCCATTCAGCGTTCGCCGCAAACTGATTGTCCTTACAAGCAATACATAAGAAAACGTCTGTGGTATAAACGTACATGTACTATACATTCAGGGCAGAGAGGAGGGAGAGATAAAACAAAAACAATTCAAGCCAAAAGCACATTCAGAGCAAGAGCTTGTGCCAGAGATGCGCACACAGTGCCTCAGCTACTTGCACCAAAGCTAACCTTGCTTGTTAAAATGTGAAACTGACGGATCAAGTATTTCCCCCCTGCCCTCCCCTCCCACTCCCCTTGCCTTCTACCATTCCCCCATCGCTGCCAAACAGAGGGGCTAATGACTGTATGCCTAAAAGTTCAAGACGTCTAGAGTGAAGCGCATCATTTTTGAGACTTGATTGCACGGTCAACAGTGTAATTCAGCTCTGGTTATTCATACAATGGAAGTTGAAGTTTGTCAAAATGCGGAGCACAATCAGGAGACAGAAAGATAAGCAATATCCAACCTTATCACCAATCAACCTACTTATCACTTGCACCCAAAAGTAACCTTGATTCTGAAGGTTGTTCAGTTGCAAGCTCAACTATTTTTCTTACCACCACTCCCTGAACCTCGTCCTTCCTTCCATACTCTATTCGCCATTACTTCCTAGCGAAATGCAGTGCCAAAGAACGCCTAAGAGTGCAAACCATTCAATCAATCAATCAATCAATATGAGGCTTATATCGCTCGTATTCCGTGGGTACAGTTCTAAGCGCAGGGATTTATTGCTTTTTTTATTTTTTTATTTTTATTTTTATGCAATTTATATCGCGCACATATTCAAGGCGCAGGGATTTATTTATGCTGTGTGAGATGGAATTTTTTTTACACAATACAACACGCATTCACATCGGCCAGCAGATCGCAGCCATTTCGGCGCATATCCTACTTTTCACGGCCTATTATTCCAAGTCACACGAGTATTTTGGTGGACATTTTTATCTATGCCTATGCAATTTTGCAAGGAAAGACCCTTTTGTCAATCGTGGGATCTTTAACATGCACACCCCAATGTAGTGTACACGAAGGGACCTCGGATTTTCGTCTCATCCGAAAGACTAGCACTTGAACCCACCACCTAGGTTAGGAAAGGGGGGAGAAAATTGCTAACGCCCTGACCCAGGGTAGAACTCGCAACCTCTCGCTTCCGAGCGCAAGTGCGTTACCACTCGGCCACCCAAACCATTCATAATACTACATTGATGTATCAAGTTCTACGTGTTACTTGATCACATTAAAATAAATTATTTTTTAGCTCTGTTTATCCATAGACCAAGAACTAAGGTTCATTAAGATGTGGGTGAAATTATGTACACTTTTGTTTCCCTGGAAACCATGCTGTGAACATCCATGCACAAGGCTAATGTATTTTGAATTATGAAAATGTGTATGAGTGGAAATCTTATATGTAAGACTTTAAGGCACATGAAAAAGAATAGAAAACAAAGTTATGCGTCTGTGTGTGTAAGTCTGGGAGAAAACTACTCGAATTTGGCTGTTCACTGACGTGAACTTAAGTATTTACTCTTTTAGTCTGTCTGCCTGTCTCTGTCTCTGTCTGTCAATCTCTTTGTCTGTTTGCCTGTATGTTTCCCAATTCACACTCAAACACACAACACACAACACACAACACACACACACACACACACACACCCACCCACACACACACACACACACACACACACGTACACACACACACACACACACGCACACACACACACACACACACACACACACACCCGCGACAGGTTTGAGGGAAACAAATGTGCCTCTTTTCTTTTCCGCCTAATTTTACTGTGGATTGTGTCCCTTGCAACACCGTTGGAGGAAAATGATTGTGGCTGCACAAAACACATTTTTTTCCACACTGTTTCTATTTCTCTCATGGTTTTTATTGTATAATACAACTGAAATGTTTTCAAATCACGCATAATCTTTGAATATTATTTATTATAATTCAGAGATAGGCATGAATTCCTTTTTGAAAATGTACCGGATAATTTATTATGTTTTGCCCAAACCCCAAGTTATGCCAGTGATGTAAGGTTGATGAAGGGAGGCAACTGCACAAAGAGAGGTTTTGAAGTGTATGACCTCTCTTGAATTTTAAGACTATCTGTGTGAGCTGCGCGCCTTGGAGTCTTTTTTTTGTGATAACA
>NC_090261.1:47985992-48138492 GCF_037325665.1 Littorina saxatilis | reverse complement strand
AGAAGCGAAATTGAGGAATGTTCAATTTTCACGGCTCGACTTCACCCCTATCCGTTCCCCTGGCCGACCGAGAGCACCGCATTCTCTTCGCTCCACGGCAGAGAGATTCACTTTTCTGACGAACACTCCGTAAACCCTGGGTTTAAACTGATGCTCCTCCGATTTGCATGTTTTTCTTCTATTCACTCGCCAGAGCAGACCGTTTTGTGCTAGCCAACGTCTGTGAAATTTCAAGAGTTTAACATTCTCGTGCTTACCAAAGCAACTTAAAAAATAAAAAAAAATCCCCGCGAAATGTAATGTTCTGGTTCCTTAAAATTGTGTGGGACTTCGACCAGCGATGACAGAACCATGATCCACAAAAAAAGTTACTTTTGAGCTAGTGAAACAATGATGATATGCGAAAATACGAAAGAAATGTAAGGCTGGGTTCTCAAAATTGGGTGAAAGTTCGGCCAAGGTCGACAGAAGCAGCAGCCCAAAGAACGGGATCGCCATGCTTTTCTTGGTCCTATATCAGAGCAGTCTTTTGGTATTTGTTTTTTTGTTGTTTCGTTTCGTTTTGTTTTTTTTATAACCCACACAGTCCACGCAAAATTAGAGAAGATAAGGGGCGGGTTTCCAAACGGTGTGAAAATTTGGCCTGCGACAACAAAAAGATTCTGAAAAATCGAGGACACCAATCCTTTTGTGTGTGTACCATGACAGTCTTTTTCGTTTTACCAACATTGTTTAAACAAATTCATCGAGAAAAGTACGACTATGATCCTTAAGATGGCATGTGTGTGTGTGTGTTTGTGTGTGTGTGTTTTGTGTACGTGTGTGTGTGTGTGTGTGTGTGTGTGTGTGTGTATGATGGTGTGTGTGTGTAAAATAAACCAAGACGCCGCACTGTTCTTCCTGTACCAAAGTCGAAAGAGTAAGTTGTATCCGAACCATACACGAAAAAGCACAAATTCTGCCGTTCTCAAAATTGTTTGAAACCAAATATTATTTACTTCTGCGACGCTTTATACAAAACTTCGGCGACCAGCAACAAAACACCAACACAACCAGGTTTTGTGAAAAACGAGTCCGTCAGGCCGCCATGCTTACTACATCCGGGCTCTTCCCGCCTGCAACAATGGCGTCCGCGCCACTAGGCGTGGAACGGTGGCGCCAGAGAGAATTCCGGCGAGCGATTCTGGCAAATAGCGGCACGGGACCCGCTGAAACCCGACCCGCCATAGGCTACAGGCGTGACGGGCCCCCGAATAGAAGCAATTTGGATTTACCAGCCATGAAATAAATACCACCCCGCCGAGCGGTGCACACACATGCCAATGATGGGGAAGAATTGTAGATGAAAAAAAGATGGAGAGTTTTTTTTGTGGTAGGAAAGGAGAGTTGAGTTGTTGGTGGGGGTGGAGGGGGTACGAGGAGGAGGCAGGGTTATAGTATAAAAGAAACGTTAACTGGGTCATTGACAAAAAAATGACAGGGCTATGCGAACTTTTCATGTATAAAAGAATGCAAACCAGAGACGAAGGGTTAGAAACGTGAAACGATGAGTGTGAACGTGTTCTTGATCGGCAGCTACAGGAGGTACAATATTCGTCAGTTACTTATTTTTATCACAGTATTCGTCAGTTAGTCTTCCCCAGTATTTGTCACTGAGTTATCTTTTTCTCCCAATCAGCTGACTATCATAGGATATTATTGACTAGGTGAACCTAATGATTGTGACCGCTGTGTTTGAACAGTGGAAAGTTATTGCTAAAAACAACGTGATATATCCCGTAATTCTGCCATTTTGGCTGAGAGCTAGGTCATTGGTGCTCAATTTCCGGTTACCCGACGAGGTGTAAATATCTGGCGCCTGCGTATTGTCGACCTCAACGTTTCGCTTGCGCAAATTGCCAAGTATTGGCATACGTTTACTATTCGCTGCTGAGTCGGTTTCGCCTTGCATCCACCTGATATCCCACCGCTACGCTTGTGGTAGAGTATCATTGTTATGAGTGTGTATTGCCAAAATCATTCAACAGCTGAGCTGTTCCTGTGTTCCCACGTAAGAAATTCGCGTCAAACTAGCGATCAAGTTTCACCGTCAACAATGCTCCCTTGCGCACTGAAAGTTACGAAGACTTAGTTTTGCGCTAGCAGCAGGATATCTGTCACTGAATATTACCCTTTTTGTGTTCCCATCGCATCAAACTATCGGTGAAATTGTAAAACGCTTTCCTGTAAAATAATATCGGATATAAGGGGCCTACGTATAAGATCCTGAGTCTGACTCAGTTTCCATCAGTGATTTCATTGGCCTGTGGCAGGCGATGGCGATGGAGACAAAACCGTTATGTATACAACCCATTTGTGCGTGTTTTTGTTTTTTTATGATGTCACTGACAACTCACAAACGATACCCTAAGTCAGTGTTGGGACGTTGAATCCAAGTTTAAACACTTGGTCATCGTTGCACAGCCCAAAAATCGTCTTCGCGAATACTTTGCGAAGTCTTTTCACTGAAAATGAAGGGCTACAGCTTCGTGCAGCCAGCTTTGCGAAGTTGACTTCAATAAATCAATAAATAAGACAAAACAGTGCAACAGCAATCCCATCCCTTGAAAAACTAGAAGCTTTTCTATGCAGCGACTTAGTGAAAGCAAGCAACGACAAGGATAATGCCGTCTTTATTTTGTCTTCATTTTCTCGTAATTATTTGTCGGTTACCTTGCTTTTAAGTCCATTAATACGGTTAAAGTACCTGTGAAGGCTTTACTATTGTCATTTATTGAAAACGCCATTAATGAACCTTCCATGTGTTTTTGTGTGTGTGTTCTTTTCATTCCATGTATATGGAAAGATAACGGTAATAGTTTATCATTTCGCAATGCGCCGCACAATATAAAAATATAAGACTCAAGTGCTGTTGAACATTTTAACGAACATGAACAGAAGCTTAATAATTATTTCGCTTTAGAGTTTTAGTACATTTTACACAAAGGACTTGACTGCGATATCATTTATTCAAGACCTTGTGATTGGATCTCAATGTATAAAGAACGTGATACATTTAAGAAGAAGAAATAATAAGATCCAAAAGATAAAATAGGGTAATAAACAAAACATTCAACTTAAATACATTACAGAAGAACTACAAGAACTTCGACATACTATACCTGAGAAGATCTTCCCCCTATATCGTATGTTGCGTATTTTGCTTGTTCCCCTTTCGTGCGTGCATGTCGAGCTTATTTTAAATTCTCTGTATTGTATTCCATTGAATGCTTCATTCATTGATTTAAAAAAAAACCTCTTTCTGAAAAGCTAGGAATCTTTCTGTTTTGAAGAAAATTAATGATAAACATTCTCTCCGAAATGGTTGACATTTCTTTTGCTAGGCTAGTTCTCGTCAGTCACGCAGACTTGCACTGAGATCGATTAGGCTTTGGCAGACGTTGCGAGTATTCTAGCACTAGCGAACTTGTACCTGTATGCTCGGCGCATACTGCAAGGAGAACGGACATGCTGTTATACAGTCTTTGCAAGTAAATTATAGCGATGGAAAATCCCTTCCTGCTCAGAACATTTTGCATTGAGAATGGTCATGCTGTATTAGATAATTTGCAAATATTCTATTGCGCTGGAAAATCCCATCCTATTCTGAAAATGTTGCAAGGAGAACGGTCATGCTGTGACTGATATCCGCTGCAAGCATTCTATAGCACTAGAAAATCCCACCCTGCTCAGAACATGTTGCATGAAACACGGTAATGCTGTAGTATATCCTTTACAAGTGTTCTAAAAATCCCATCCTGCCCAGAACATGTTGCATGAAAAACGGTAATGCCGTAGTATATCCTTTACAAGTGTTCTAAAAATCCCATCCTGCCCAGAACATGTTGCATGAAAAACGGTAATGCTGTAGTATATCCTTTACAAGTGTTCTAAAAATCCCATCCTGCCCAGAACATGTTTCACGGAGAACGATAATGCTGTGTACGTATCCGTTGCAAGACAGTATTCTAGCAACTGGAAAATCCCTGCTCTGAACTTGTTGCAATGAGAGTCATAATGTAGTGGGTCAGACTTAAAAAATACCTTCCTGCTCAGAACATTGTTGCATGGAAAACGGTCATGCAACAAGTATCCGTTGAAAGTAATTTAGAACTGAAAATACCTTCCCGCTTAGAACATGTTGCATTGAGAACTGTCATGCTATAGTAGATTCTTTGCAAGTAATTTAGAACTGAAAATACCTTCCCGCTGAGAACATGTTGCATTGAGAACTGTCATGCTATAGTAGATTCTTTGCAAGTATTCTAGCACTAAAAAATTGCTCTTTGCTCAGAACAGGTTGCATGAAAAACGGTAATCCTTTGCAAATAATTTGGAACTGAAAATACCTTCCCGCTTAGTGGCCTGTTCCATTGAGAACTGTCATGCTATAGAAGACTCTTGTAAGTATTCTATCACTCAAAAGTCCCTCCTTGCATAGAACATGTTGCATGGAAAACGGTCATCCAAGGCATTCTAGCGCTAGACAATACCTTCCTGTTTGGAACATGTTGCATGGAAAACGGTCATCCAAGGCATTCTAGCGCTAGACAATACCTTCCTGTTTGGAACATGTTGCATGGAAAACGGTCATCCAAGGCATTCTAGTGCTAGACAATACCTTCCTGTTTGGAACATGTTGCGTGGAGAACCAGGCTGTGGCACCAGTTGCAAGTATTCCATAACACAAGAAAATAGAATTATAATATTATACCTTTGGGTCTTAAATTTCATAGCTATTTGTAGTTGTAAAATGCAAGCCTGGGCTCAACGTGATGTATAAGGATGTCGACAGGAAACAGTTTGCTATCCGAAAAATATGACTGCTGTTAGTAAAAACAATAATAATTATATCTTTACAAAAAACATTAAAAAAAACCACAATCACTTCACACACATTTCTTAGCAGTCAGTCAAGGTGTTGTATATAGTTAATGGTGCACGTGATTTGTTGAAAACCAGCTTGAGCCAGAGTGTGTGTATAAAGTCATCAAAAATCCATAATGAATCTGTGACAGTTTGTATGATGGCTGGCATGGGAAGAAGGGTATACGCTTGAACCTGTCATAGTGGTCGGTATACACAAGTGGTCGCTCCGGAAAGGTGAGTTATACCTATGATAAACTCGTATGGGATCCTTGGAAGTGGTCTTTGTGGGCAGGTGGTCGCTTTCGAGAGATGGTCGCAAGGGCTTATATTATAACGACACCTATAATTTCTGTTAGGATTGTGTTGGTTTTTGTCCTTGCCTCTGGTATTACGCAGGACAGAAAAACAAACAAACAAACAAACAAACAAACAAACAGGCAAAACTAAACACCTTGAATCGTCTGTATATATATATACAACTAGATTGAATACGCAAAACTCTAGTATTAATATCATTCAGGCCACAGGTATTCAGTCGTTGAAGAACAATATTGAATAAGTACTGTGACTCGTAATAATTGCCACAACCATGGTATTAAAAACGTAGGTCAGTTTAAAAGGGGTGGAGCACGGAGAGGCTTTCCCATTTGAAGATAGATTGTTTGTAAGACTACAGTACGTCTTGCCTGAAGACACGCTAAACGGATGCATGCTGAAGACGTGTAATGCGCACAACAAGACATGTCATGAGAATCTGTGTGAAATAATATAACACAAAGGCAAAGAAACTGAATTTGACGGATAATCTATTTTCGTTAATTATGATCACATTTTAAGAGTAAACATGACATATGTATATATTTTTAGATTCAGAATGTGATGAAGAATACGATGCAATCAATTTTAAATCTGTTTGCGAAAAATCGATTTTAATGACAACTTTAATGAGCAAACTCATTAATTAATTTTTGAGCCTTCAAGCTGAAATGCAATACCAAAGTCCGGGCTTTGTCGAAGATTACTTGACCAAAATTTCAACCAATTTGGTTTAAAAATGAGAGCGTGACAGTGCCGCCTCAACTTTCACGAAAAGCCGGATATGACGTCACCAAAGACATTTATAAAAAAAAAACGAAAAAAACCGTTTGGAGATACCATACTCAGGATCTCTCATGTCAAATTTCATGAAGATCGGTCCAGTAGTTTTCTCTGAATCACTCTACACACACACACACCCACACATGCACCCACATACACCACATCCTCTACGTTAAAACATTTAGTCAAAACTTGACTAAATGTAAAAAGGAAAAAAAATCAATCAAAAGATGAAAAAGAATATTGAAGAATGAAAGGAAGTACACGAAACAATGAACGACAGAAGAACATTAGAGGCATACCAGCGAAATAATTATTCGCACGGTTCAAAACGGGTTATTCAGCAACGGCGTATTTTTGGCTGAAAAAAAGTATAGACTACCTGAAAAGAAATGTAAAGCACTCGTGAAAAAATCTTCCTTTTTTTATTCAGAAACTGTTGGTGGTTATGGTTTTGATTTTAATTTTTCATGCGTATATTCAGGTAAGCGTTAATTAGCACAGATGTAGGTGGACACTGGCCCGGATGTGGGAGGAAAGCTGTCGTTGCATGGAGCCACAGCAAGTGTTCCATTTCAATTGCCAGCGCACGTGCTGCACGCATTTTGCCCATTTGTCTCCCGATACTCTTTAAAGTTACATTCCTCCTCCTGTAAACGATTCGGACATCAGCCTGCACAGATCTGTTCTGACATTAACATTGGATAAGATTATCGTTTAAATTCAGGGCAAAGTCCTCCCGCGTAAGCGCAAGTTATGCACCACGACAGATCTGTCTAGTTGTTGTTGTTGTTGTTCTTCTTCTTCTTTTTACATTTTTTTTATATTTAGTCAAGTTTTGACTAAATATTTTAACATCGAGGGGGAATCGAAACGAGGGTCGTGGTGTATGTGCGTGTGTGTGTGCGTGTGTGCGTGTGTGTGTGTGTGTGTCTGTGTGTGTGTGTAGAGCGATTCAGACTAAACTACTGGACCGATCTTTATGAAATTTGACATGAGAGTTCCTGGGTATGAAATCCCCGAACGTTTTTTTCATTTTTTTGATAAATGTCTTTGATGACGTCATATCCGGCTTTTCGTGAAAGTTGAGGCGGCACTGTCACGCCCTCATTTTTCAACCAAATTGGTTGAAATTTTGGTCAAGTAATCTTCGACGAAGCCCGGACTTCGGTATTGCATTTCAGCTTGGTGGCTTAAAAATTAATTAATGACTTTGGTCATTAAAAATCTGAAAATTGTAAAAAAAAATAAAAATTTATAAAACGATCCAAATTTACGTTTATCTTATTCTCCATCATTTGCTGATTCCAAAAACATATAAATATGTTATATTCGGATTAAAAACAAGCTCTGAAAATTAAATATATAAAAATTATTATCAAAATTAAATTGTCCAAATCAATTTAAAAGCACTTTCATCTTATTCCTTGTCGGTTCCTGATTCCAAAAACATATAGATATGATATGTTTGGATTAAAAACACGCTCAGAAAGTTAAAACAAAGAGAGGTACAGAAAAGCGTGCTATCCTTCTTAGCGCAACTACTACCCCGCTCTTCTTGTCAATTTCACTGCCTTTGCCATGAGCGGTGGACTGACGATGCTACGAGTATACGGTTTTGCTGAAAAATGGCATTGCGTTCAGTTTCATTCTGTGAGTTCGACAGCTACTTGACTAAATATTGTATTTTCGCCTTACGCGACTTGTTTTTTTTTACATGGGTAAAGGATGTCCTGAATCGAGCCCGAAGTTGACTTCGCGAAGACTTCGCAAAGTCTTTTTACCAAAATGTCAACGTTAAAGTTTCGTGAAGCGAGCTTCGTCAGACTTTACGAAGTCGACTTCGCTCAATAAATATCAGGCTCAATGAGAGAACACCTTTTAACTGAACACATGCCAAAAATCAACAGCTTGACTGCTTTATGCATGAGCAGGATATTTTTGTCTTCTTGAATTTAAATGTCCCAAGTGAAACTAGTTTCAATCGGCTAAATTAACTCAGAAAGACATTTCATTCTATGCAGGAAGCAGCAAGGACGTAACGTTTTAGGATGTGTACAAATTAAAGGATGATGTTATTGCATGTAAAATGCTGGGCAGATTTGCGATGCTAAACAGGATCGAGAATGCGGGAATGACGGCATCTTTATTAAGTTTTAAGTACAACCATTTTTTATACGATTTCCTGGATGTGTTGTCGTCTTCATTCTCTCCACACACAAAAAAGATTTCAAATGATTGAATTTGAAAATAAAAAATACAACATTTATCCTTAAATGGCCATGCTCAGTGACCTGAAATACGACCCATGTGGGCATCATATTTCGGATTATGTGATTACAATTCTCATTAATCGGGGAGTTAAAATGCATCTGTGTCTCGTTTTTTCAGCTTAGTATTCGAGCAAATCAACAAACATAATAGATTTAATGTTATGTCTTTAGCATGCAGATATGTTGCCAACATCAAGTGTCGCAATGGGAGAAAGCAAAGAATACCGTAAGCTGTAACTGTGGTGTCATGTGGTGTATGAAAGAGATATGTTAAAAAGAGATCGACACAATTTGTGTTGCCATGAAATATCACAGCAGTAATTTACTTTCTGTGTGTCAACATGCGATTTATATATGCGATTTTGCCGTGACCATTTAGTTCTGGTAACTGATGCTAAAAGGACGTTGTGTCAATCTCAGTCTTTGTTTGTTTGTTTGTTGGTATGTTTGAGTTGTGTATGTACTTACACAGTTAGAGTAATACACACACAGACAGACACACAGAGAGACACACAGAGAGACACACACACACACACACACACACACACACACACACACACACACTCACACAGATAGACAGACAGGCAGGCAGACAGAGTACAGCAGAACGTATTACACAATTAACAAAGCGAAGTTGCGTAGCATCTTTAATTTTTTTTGTCTTCATGGGCAGCAGTCATAATACACATGTACATACATGATACACCCATAGGAACGAAACCAAACCAAACAAATGCAGCTGTGAAGAGGTTATCCCTTTATTTTTTTTCTCGCTCGCTTTTTTCCTTCATCCGTACAGCAAACATGTTGGCGCAAAACCAAAAAAGTATACTATCAACAAAAAGAAACAACACATGTACATGTTTTGATTTAGACGAGGTAAAATGTCACGATTCTGACACTTACATTCTCTCTCTCTCTCCCTCTCTCTCTCTCTCTCTCTCTCTCGCGCTCTCTCTCTCTCAGTGCAACTTAATCCTCCGCATCATTCATCGGACAGAAAATTATACTCAGTGGAGAATTACCTTCAATTGTAATTATTTCATAAGAAGAAAGTTCACCACTAGTTGTCATGTAGGCCCTATATTGATCACTGTTTGCCTCGTACTATGAGTAGCTGAAGTTTAGCGTAAAACATATTTGTCAAGTGCTGCAAGAACTATATACGATCTTAGAAATAAATGTTAAAATCAACCTAATGTTGAGTTAAAAGACGAAAGAGATTCCGGCAAACAAGACCAGGTAACCTTGAATAATTTAAGAGCGGCTTACACCTTTTTAAAAGGTAGATCTTCTTTCGCTATTTCAGAAAAGGTCACCGTTTCGTGTCTAAGCACAACAAACACTCTCTCTCTCTCCCCCTCTCTCTCTCGCGCGCGCTCTCAGAATGTTCATCTTTGCCATAACTCATTTTAAGTCTTTCAAAATACAAACTTTATAATTTAACCAAATGTAACAGTTGTTTTTTACTTTCACTTGACCTTGATCAACAGCTCGCTGAATAAATTTTATTAATGTTTGCTCTGTTTATTAATAGATATTTCATTAACAATGATCTTAAAAAGGGCCGACAAAAATATTCACCGTTTCCGAATCAGCATAAGTTTAAAGAACTGACAGGGGAGGGAACTTCTGAGTTTTACAGCTGGATTGTCTTCCAATACAAAATGTTTATCTGACGTTATACAATTTCCAGCTTTATTGAAATTAATTAATAATTCACACTGCAGCATTCTATCCAGCATTCACACCTTCACACGCGAGTATCACACCGCATTTCTAGAGTAACTTTGAGCTGTCAGCCTGCAAAGGCGATTCAAAATTGTATCTATGAAAAATGGACGACAAAGTAAAGCTCCAACCCTTGTCAAAATTTCCAACGAGTAAACACACGTACAGACAGACAGACAAAACCCAAAACAACACACAGATTCAACACTGGACATTAGACGGGCTGCCCTTACGACAAAGTTCATGCAGTTATACAAAGTATTTACTGAGTTTTTCTTCATACGACAAACAAAAATGTTCATAGTTAATTAACAAACACACTGACGCTCTGACAAAACACTTGAACTCGCACGCATATATGTTTCCTTTGTTCTTGTTTTCTTTCTGCACAGTCCAGAAATTCAATCGACAATCACTGAATGACTCAGACACATCATAGTTGAGAAAATACATTTTGAAAAATGTCTGTCAGAGTCATTAAAGTCATGGTAGATGTCATGACTAACATACCTCTAAACCAATGTACATACAATGCTTATACATACAGGTAAGAGAAAGAAATGGAAGGGGAAAATATTTGACCCATGCACTCTTCGATAATTATATAAATCTCCAACACCCAAAAATTCACATGCACTACAGGAGTCGACTTGTATACAGGATAAATGACAAAAAACATGATTTGTATTTTGTTTGTGCTCATCTTAACGAAGTCGCAATATTTGGCATGAAAACAAAACAGCAACAGAAAGTGGTATGATTCATGTTCAATAGTACATGCATGATGCTTATTTACTGGCAGACAATTGTTTGTAAAGCTTTGTTTCCAGAGAAAATGTTAGCTTTGGTCTGTCAAGCAGGTAATATACTCAGGAAAATTAAATTGAGAATTCTATTCTTGTCATGAAGTATTAGTTCCTGGCATGAATGGGATAAAATAAACTTCAACGTACAACAACCGCCCCAAATGAACATGGAAAATGTAAACCTTGAAAAAAACACTAATGATTTTATTTAAACCATAATGTTGTAACAATAAATCAAAACTTGGTGGAAAATATAGAGTACAGCAAGTGTACTTCTTTTCTTCTTCTGCGTTCCCAACAGCAAGTGTAGAACTCTGAGCAAAACTTTGAATGAAAAAAAAACCCAGTAAAAAAATGACTAGCAGCGAAGTTTGAGATGTTTCGGCATTTTTGCTTGTAAAATGCACTGGCATAAATCAATGTATATCCTTTTCTACTCTTGTTATTTACACAAAATTCAGCCAGCTTTCAGCATCTTCCCTCCAGCTGCATAAAAGGCAGGAGCAACTCTTTAACAGCCGCCTGAAACCAAACAAACAACAACAGATTTCCTACCAACAAATAAACTTGTCCACAAACACACGGTGTTTAAACTGTCCGTTTCTGAACACATGCACAATCTCACACTCACCAAGTAGGTCGGAGTAAAGAGATTTTTCTTTGTTATTGTACAACTTTGACTGACAGATATCGTATTCCAAAGAAAAAAAAAGCACAAATAAATTATCTGGAATGCATACATGTACACAGTCGATGCCACTCGCACAAACAATCCAGACATAATGACAATTAATTCATAAAAAAAATAAAAAATCATCATTCAGTTTATGAGGTATTATGTCACATCCTCGGGCCTTTTAACTAAAATCAATTTCACTTCTCCCACCCCCCACTGCCCCCCCCCCCTCTCCCTCCCCAAACATTATTAAAGCAGAAAGTCATCGTCCCTCCTTCACCCCTTTTTTTGTCCAAGAGCCCGATTCAGTTAAAGCTTTTCGGTCATGCCCTGTACAAGATGATAATGTATTCTTCTACGCTTGACATGCACAACGGAAATATGTAAACACGCACACAAATAAACTCAGTGTTAACAGAAGTCAGCATACAATTTAAATTAAACAAAAGACCAAAAACAAATTGAAGCTCCAATTATTGTTCTGGAAGTAAAAGTTACTTTATTTTGCAAGTAATTCTTTCGCCGATTCAAACGCCTCCAGCAAACTTACACTCGAATTCAAGCATGATTCACCTTATAGACCAGCACACATTTCTGCTTTTAAACGTTTAACACGTCCGAAAAAAATTCAAGAAAGACGTCGAACCAAATTAATGAAGAATACTTTGGCGAAATTGAACGGAAGAAAATATAATTGAGAAAAAAGTAGTCTGCTGACATTTAAAAACAAAAACAATTCAAAGAGGAAAATTAACAAAAATTAAAACATGGTAATGTAAATTAACTGATGGAGCAAAAAGGGACAAATATGGCCACAAACAGAAAGCAAAATCGCGGTGTTTCAATGCCTCCACAATGGACATCATACATGAATATGTTTGAAAATAAATTTTATATATATATCTCTTTGTCAAATTAGAAGAAGAAAAAAATCCTTTTAAATTCAGCTTGTACTTCACGTGCTCACACAGTTTTCCTTTCCTTTGTCCAGAGTAAAAAGGAGGACTAACATTCACTTTTAAAGTTTTTGTGTCCATGTGTTATGTTTCATATATATATGTAAATTGATTAACAAAAACTAAGCAGACACACAGCAAACAATATCGTTATGAAGAGAAACGTAATAAAATGACTAGGTTATCTGCAACATTTATGTTTGTTATGAATATGCATCTGTCATTTTCATCGCACTTGCAACGAAAAGGACAAACATTGTTATTCCATTATTGTACTAAATCAATCAATCATATGCATGGCAGATTTTTATGAAAGAGTGACCTCTCAAAGTTTAGCTGCTTAGGAGAACGCCTCTTTCATCTGGCAAGTATACGTCATCATTCAGTATTAGCTTTCTTTGTCATGACGTCATGGAGAAAAAACAACAACAACGCGTTGCAGAAAACAATGACATCAAAAGTCGTCTCGTTTCACACAGGGAAAGGTTACTCAACAGTAATCACGTAATATTCCGGAAGTATGGCTGTATAAAAAAAAAATTACCTGTCCCTTGTGTAGAAATCATTAACTTCAGCATAAGAATGAGTTTGATTACATATTTTTCTTTATGTGCAATTGCCACGCAACTACTTTTCTGTTCTCAAATGTGTAAGCTTTTGACTTTAGAATCGGCTTTGTATTGGGCTTGCAAAAATAACAACAACAAAATTAACATTCTTTTAAAGTGGCTCATCCCCAAAACTCATCTTTCATACTGCATAACGCTTCATAAATTGACTATTTTTTGTTGTGTCAACAATAGTATTTTCGTTTTTAGTGCTTAGCAGAAAAACAATATTTTGACCAAACTAGACTGGTTTTTTTAGGAAAAAAATAAGATTTTTATATTGATATTCGTATCATTACAAATGAATACAAAGACAAGTAACCCGTCAGATTCTTACTCACAAGTCCATAACACACATGTGACGTTCTGGAACATAGTTCCCAATGTTATGGCATCAGATGACGTCATGGCAGCGTTTTTTGTTATGTCTAACGTCACATCTTTAATGGCATCCGTAAGAAGTCCAACTTGTCATGTCAACAACGATAGGCGATGATGTTGTGGTGTCCACGTTAATCCTGCTTTTGGGTTATTATGACACAGTATTCGGTACCTTACCAGATCAGAATGTCACAAATTATACCGTGTGTATGACGTCACTATGAAATGTATTTCCGCACCGTGACGTCACAGAACCCACACAAGAGGACTCCAGTTTGACTCACTGAAACCATTAATTACAACGACGTTTTGAACAATTCACGCACAGTTTGGGTAAATATGTCACTTGCACCTGTTGAGCGCTCACGCACAAGCAATAAAGTCAACGGTGACGCGGCATCGCGTGAGATACATCAGTGACGTCATGACGATGACGTACTTTCAGCGGCAATTGTCAAACTTGCATGTGCTCTCAAAAAGATGTGACATTCGCCGTTGAAACTGATCGCAACCTGAGATCACTCACTTCTGATCAGCAAACGTGTTTCTTCTTTTTGCACTATTTTTCTTTTCTTCTATCCTGTCATGGAAAAGAAACCTGACAGTGTGAATCCAGTCAGGTAAATGTCCGCGGGGGAAGCACGCACAAAGCCTACTACTACTATCCAGGAAGTGTACATGAAGCTTCTTTCGATTGCTCAAACAATCCTTCAAGGTCTGGTGTTTCATCCAATAATTATTGTTCATGAATGCAGAACACCGCCGCTTTTCAGCACAGCACAGCACAGCACAGCAGGCTGATATCGCTTCCCGTATCTCGTAGCGTAGATGCCTTGGCGAATATCCTCTCCACCGAATACGCATACACATACACGCGTACCACAACACCACACCACACACAAAAACACTGTGAGTCTCTCCAGAAGGTCCAGAAGTCAGGTCCACCGCTCCTGAAGTCCACACAGAACACACAGAATAACGCAGGACACCACGCACCACTCCGCGACGACACCAGTTTAGTCAGACAGCCAGTCAAGTCAGGCATTTCACTCCTCAGGTTCTCAACGCCTTCCTTATCCAGCGTGGATGTCCTGTATGTGTCCGCCCATACCGTCCATGCTAGGGTGGTGCAGAGGAGGGCTCTGAGCGGTGGCCATCCCGTGGGCCCCCATGGCGTTGTGCCCCATCATCATGTGGTGGGGGTGGCCGGGGATGAGCATGGCCTGCGAGTGTACGGGCGGGGAGAACTGCGACATCTGAGAGTAGGAGGAGGGAGGTGTTCCGTACATGTCCGCGGCCCTGTACATGTCGGCGTAGCGCTGGGAGCCGTCCAGGTGAGAGTAGCCAGCCTTCATGGGGTCGTACATGTCGTGCATGCCTTGCAGTCCTGTGAGAAGGGGGGGAAAAAAGAGAGAGAATGGTCAGTTTTGGAAAATCGGCAAAATTCAAAGAACGAGAGAAGGAAAGAAAGAAGGAAGGAAAGAAGGAAAGAAAGAAAGAAAGAAAGAAGGAAAAAAAGAAAGAAAGAAAGAAAGAAAGAAAGAAGGATGGAATAAATAAAGTTACAAAATAAGAAAGAAAATATCAAAGAAAGAAAGAAAGTAAGAGAAAGGAATGAAGGAAAAAAAGACAGAAAGAAAGAAAGAAAAAAAAACACACACACGAAAACCGAAAGACAGAAAGAAAAACAAGACTTCCTCTCGGTTTTTTTTGTAACCCTCCCCCTCCGAGAAAAAAACCCCTGAATCCTGACACAAACAAATAACTGACAATTCCTGCAATTTCTTTTTGTTTTATGATACGGAAGCTAGCAATGATCTTTCTTTAAACTCTCTAGTACTTATTAACCCATATTGTCACTTGGACCGTAAAAAGAGCATCTAAAATACTTAGAAGTAAGAAATGTGACTCACTATGAGGTCCCATCTGCATTTGATGAGGGTCCATATAGCCAAGACCAGCATCTGGGTTGTAGGCTGCGTGCATTCCAGGAGGACCTGTTGGTATAAAGTACATCCTTATCCAATAAAGTCAACAGTGATTGGTTCAAATACTACATCCTTATCTATACAAATGTATTCTTTTCAAAGTCAACAGTAACTGCTCCAAATATAGCTTAGATCTAAAATATGTGGTACATGTATTTTGTTTATTTTTGAAATAAACATGTCTTGGATATAAATCTGTATCATACGAGAAAAAAAACTTAACACTATCTAACAAACAACAAACAACAACAACAACAACAATAAGTAGACAAAAGGAAGCTACGTTATTTAAACAAAAGATTGGGTAAAATATATTCAGTCAACGAAAACCTATTTCAATGGGTACGGTAATATAGGGGTTGACATTCCTGCATGGCGCCGATGTGAAAGACAAGATTAAAGTTCCTTATTTGAAAATCGGGGCAGCCATCAATACCCCAAGATGCATCGACTCCCCCTTTTAAAACTGTATCACCAAGTACGCTTGACACACCGAACGTATCATTTAAAAGCAACAAACGTCAGAGGCTGAAAAGGCACGGATTTAGGTGCGCTGATCTCGTTTTATAGCTTGAAACGAAATAAATATAAAGCAAAGGGGGAAAATATTGTGACAGAAAAAACACGGAGACGCCAAACATGCCGGAAGAAGCAAGGCGTGAAATTACGGCATCGTAAAAACTCCACACGCAGTGAAGTCCAAAAACAAAGCCACCACCGGAAAGAACGGAGAAGGGAAACATTTGACAAGGAAAAAAAATCACTAAGGCTTTTGCACTAGCGTCGACCCGACTGGGTTTTATTTTGGGGTACATGTGTGTGTGTGTGTGGGGGGGGGGGGTACATGTGTGTGCGTGTGGGGTTGATAAGTGTCCCCCTCTCTATTCCAGCAATATTTGCTTCTGAATTCACAAGTCCATGTTTGCCAATCCTATTGCTATTTCCCCTTGAATATGTGCATCTTTTTATAACAATGATTGTCTTTTAATTAATGAAAAGAGTATATTCCATATCACTGCATGCGTTTCCTGTGGGCGTTATTCCGTCAAGGTTCAATTATTCTTCGAAAACAATCTTTCGCGTCGAAAGCAAAACAATCTTTCGCGTCGAAAGCAATGTCCATCAACATGAATTTCACCCTCATCCAGCCTTCAAGCTTTTCCGCCAAGGGGTGAACACGGACAAGCCGCGGTAAGAAGCAGACCGCATAGCCCAACCACAGGGTGATATAGCCCCTATAACAGCCTGGCACAGTACAGTGACGTGACGCCACAATGATGTATGTGACTGTCCCGTGACACGTGCAGCGCGCTAAAGAGTCCCGGTCTTAACAGGTCGCTGACAATGGTGTGGAAAAGCGATCACGGGTTGCTTGGCCGCAGCGGGGTGGATGCTTTTTATTGCAGAACCTCTCTTTTTTCTCTCTCCTGAAATCAGCGCAAGTACCCAGTTTCCTGGCAGCTTTCGTACGACACTACACAGTCGATAACGTTGACGCCAAACCCCCGCGGGACTGGCAGAGATGGAGAAAGTGGTGATGGAACCGGGGCCATACTGTGGTGGTTACTATGCTGGGGTGCTCCAAAAAGCATTTTCTACTCAGAGAAATCGTAAATCACTGACGGGGTACTAGACAGAACTACGCTGCTGGTGCGACTATGTCACCAAGAGACGACTAAAACGAGAAAGTAACCATAATAGAAAACGAAACCGAACCGGCTGAACTAGCGATTCAAACAAGTCAACCAACAGAAAAAAATGAAACATAAACCCAAACAGCAACAATAACAACAAACCACTGGACAAACAAAACCTCGATCATATCGACAAACAGATAAACAAATAAACTAAATAACAATAATAGAAGTGTCACTTGCCTGCTCTGTTAGATTGATCAATCATGGGTTGGACGATTCGCCGTCTGGCGTTGATAAACCTGGAACAAGCAAAGGAAAAATTCTTTAAGCAGTTGCACAGAAACATTTCTTCCTTTTTATTACAAAATAAACATGACAAGTTCAACAGGATGAAACACCACATGTTCGATCGACACAATGACACGTCACGCAGACACATTTGAGGTCGAGCAAGACCAGCATAAAACGTTCACAAACCAGGAACACAAAACTCAACACGGAATGAGGGAAAAGGAAGATGAACAGCGAAAAAAGACACAAGCAGAAAGAACTCAGAGATAATCTTTTTGTATGTAGATAATATGTAATTAGTATGCGATTGCTAACTTTGACAAAAGCGAGTTCACCGTCGTTCAAGACCAACTAACCATCCCCATTTACTTCGTACACCATTTACAGCTAAAGCAAATCTAGCTCTGCACTTGACTCCGAGAAGTACGTACCAACAACAGACCAGCCTCTATTCGCACTAAGCAGGACACGGTCAAGCTGCCCGGACAGGGAGGTGCTAAATCTGTCCAACGCCCGACAAGAGTCATCACGCCTCGCTACAATACAAGGCCAGAGTTGTTCAAGTGCGATGTGTTCACACCCTGTCCCTGCTAAGAGAGGCGGAGAGAGAGAGTGGAGTGGGGGGGGGGGGGTGGGGAGATATGAAGAGAGAGAGAGAGAGAGAGAGAGAGAGAGAGAGAGAGAGAGAGAGAGAGAGAGAGAGAGAGAGAGAGAGTCAGTCGTTTCAAGTCGTTTGAAAAGCAAGCCGAAGAGATTCCTTTCAACTTCGCTATCTCTACGCCATCGGCCAACACACGGACCGACCAGTACGATCAGGGAGAAGATGGTTGGTTCGAGATAGCAAAGAGTCTCTCAGCATCCCTAGCTGCTTTGGTCACGGGGGTCTCCAAGCGCGCTGGGCTGGAGGCTTGTTGAAGCTGATCCCCCTGGACATCAAGGGCTTTATTAGCCATCGTCACGGGTCATCAGGACTTAGCTCGCTGTTCGCACCGCCCACCGCCATTATCTCTGTCTCCAGGAGTCGTGTCCACGCTAATTTTCCCCCGGACTTTCATGCACACCCCCACCCCTCTACAGGGCCGCTCCTACCCCCTTATCGGGCCCCTTACAATGGCGCCTGTGTCCCGACACGGGCCTCCGCTTCGCCAAGCAGGTCAGTTACACCATCCGGGCTGTCATACCAAGGGAGGCAACCAAGAAGACTTCGCGTGATTAATGGCCCTTGCCACAATGGCGGCTGCTGGCTGGTCCCGGTGAAAAGACAGAGGGGGAGGGAGAGAGTGTGTGTGTGAGAGAGAGAGAGAGAGAGAGAGAGAGAGAGAGAGAGAGAGAGAGAGAGGAGGGGGGGGGGGGGGGGGAAGCAGTTTGCCTCCCAACACAATTTGTGTCAACGGAACCCGAATAGGATCTAAGTTCATTTGCAAGGACCCCGAAATCCACTTTGCTGCACACTCACAATCAAATGCCTCTCCCCGATCACGTTGCATTTTCTCCTCCTCGTATAGAATCCCCCTATCGCCAACGAGCGAGACGATAGAGAAGAAAGAAAGAAAAAAAGAAAGAATCGAATGAAGAAAAAAAGGGGGTACAAAAGAATGAAAAAATTGGTGAAGCGCAGAAAAAGACGAAGAAAAAAGGCAGCGCGGCAGTGAAACAGAAAACACAAAGTTAATTACAAATTAGTCCCTCGACAAGGGCTTTTGTGGTGATTGATAAGCATAGCGGCCCGCCTGAAAGGAGGGAGAAAGCGATCCGGGCACGCTGCTATTTTTCGGGACGGGGCTGGAAACCTAAGGGGACCCCCGAATCCTCGTCCTCCAAATGGCATCTTGGCTCTCATTAGCTAGAGGACGGCGGATTGGGTTACGATTTGATGACCATGCTTGAACACTTCTACCATGCCCGTGTCTGGGGTTAGCCAGCTAACCTGCCAGCCCAGCCAGCCCTGTTAGCCAGCCTGTATACAAGCATGGTGGATGAAAAGAGACAGTCTGAAATCTGCCGGGGGACACAAAAAAAGGGGATTTGGTGAGTTAGACTGCCTGGCACAGTACAGAATTATTCATTTTGCACTCAGTGTGCGGTATAAAAGTCTCCAAAGAATGTGTTAGGCTTCCAGGCGGCACATTACGCAACGGTTCCTTTTGCGATTCAGTGTTTAAACGACATTATAAAGGCGGGGCGGGGATGTAGCTCAGTCGGTAGCGCGCTGGATTTGTATCCAGTTGGCCGCTGTCAGCGTGAGTTTGTCTCCACGTTCGGCGAGAGATTTATTTCTCAGAGTCAACTTTGTGTGCAGACTCTCCTCGGTGTCCGAACACCCCCGTGTGTACACGCAAGCACAAGACCAAGCGCGCACGAAAGATCCTGTAATCCATGTCAGAGTTCGGTGGGTTATAGAAACACGAAAATACCCAGCATGCTTCCTCCGAAAACGGCGTATGGCTGCCTAAATGGCGGGGACAAAAACGGTCATACACGTAAAAATTCCACTCGTGCAAAAAACACGAGTGTACGTGGGAGTTTCAGCCCACGAACGCAGAAGCAGAAGAACATTATAAAGGTGAGGAGACTGTTTCGTTTGTTCGTTGGAGACTTGTTTTCTGAATAAAAAGACCAAAATACATCTTTCGCGAATAGCATTCTGCTAGAAACAAAAAGGATATATACTAATTCAGCATATCATTTTATTTTTATTTTAAGCCCCCGATGGCTTTCAGAATTCCCACGTGTAAATCAACTGATCGGCGACAAAAAAGTATAGATCTGCTTAATTTAAAACAGCCTAAACCTGCACGTCAGTCTGAAGTTCGAGTAAAACGTTCAGACCGCCAAAAGAAGGGTTTCGGTGACACATTCAACCTAACGGAATTAAAACTTGATACATCAAAAGCAATTGCGGCAGCAAAAAATAAATAAAACTACAGCCAATTCTCTGCAGTTTCCTCTTCCTGGTTCAAGAAGTTCAGAGAGAGAGAGAGAGAGAGAGAGAGAGAGAGAGAGAGAGAGAGAGAGAGAGAGAGAGAGAGAGAGAGAGAGAGAGAGAGAGAGAGAGAGAGAGAGAGAGAGAGAGAGAGAGAGAGAGAGTCACCATCCCCATCCCCTACTCTAACCATTACCCCGCCCCCTTACCACCCCACCATCCCCACGCCACTCTCACCCACACAATTCCTCAGCCCCACCTCCTCAGCTCTGCCCAGAGAGTTCTTCAAATTCTCCCAGAAATACCTTTTCGCCCTCTTCCGCTGGGCTCAGGCGCCCAGTGGGACCCGAAAAGGATCTTTTCCAATAAAAAGAACCCCTAATCAAGCTGGCCGAGAAGGAGGGGACCCTCGCCCTCCGTCTGAAGCTCCACGGCTCTCGGCGGGAGCTCGAGCGCAATTGAAATTAAGGCCAGGACTTGATTGTATCCACCACGGTCCTAACGAGAGAGTAACCGGGCTCCGAACTCAATTTTACTCATCACTCAAACTGCCTTGCCTCCGACTGACACCCAGGCAAGTGTGACCTGCTTTGCGAAGTGCTTTTTAGGGAAGTGAAGTGAAGCACTTGGGTCTCCCCCCCCCCCCCCCGCTCCTTCCTCGAACGTCTCTCTGTCCCACCCCCAACATCTCCTCATCAACCATCTACCCCTCCCTCTCCCTCTTCCTGTTATCCTCCATCTTTCTCTACATCTTTCCTCCTACTTCAGTATATAATACGACATAATTATATCAGATTATTGATTTCTTATTAGAAGTAATAATACAGTTGCACGCTGTTTAAGAATGTCTGGCTTTACCTCAAGATATCCAACCGGAAGAACAGTTACAGAATAAATACAAATTAATGGTGGACTACAACGCGCCAAACGGTTTAACATTAATATTTGCAAGATATTTTACATTTCCTTGGGAAAAAAGGTAATCAAACTGGAGACAAAAAATTCTACTGATAAATGCCCCACTTCCTGATGCGTATCAACAGATCCAAGCAGTGAAGAGAACATGGGTTGTTTCCCTTGGACTGTTTGCACTGTAAGAAATTGAGGGTAACCACAGCTTTTCAACTTGAAGAATCTTCCCTCAGAAAAACGGGAACTGAAGACTTTTTTTGGTAGAGTTCACCAAAGGCAGTTCTAGTTAATACTGATCTCTTTAAAATGCAGTAAAAGTGCTCTTTAAACTAGTCAAAACAATGGAATATAATTATGAATCCCAGAAAACGCCTTATCTCGGTGTTCAGAAATAAGTGTCACAAACAGTCAGGAGAATGAAATTATACAAAAAGTCTTAAAAAGTGAATATTATTTTTCTGTCTCAAACTGTCTCGTCAAGAACTGCCAAGTTTATGCAAAACTTAAAGAGATAATAGTCTCACTTACGCCTCTTCTACCAGGCCAGGAAAACCTTTACGACGAAAAAGCTCTCAGAAAGCTAGAGCTGATCAGGCACTGAATTCGTCCCTTGACGCACACAAAGTGTTGCGGCTCCATCTTCTTCCCACGAAGACAATACGAGTGACCCAGACACGAACAGACAGGGACACGGAAAGACAGAGAGAACGACATCGAACAAGAAGATCGAGAAGTAAAACGAGTTGTTGCTAGTAAGCTCTAGGTATTGTTGCCATGAGTCTCAATCACATCCATATCCCCTTGGATAATTATTATTCTAGATACAGCTTTCTTACAAAATCGTGTTTAGCTCTGGTTGTTGCCAGTAGGATGTAAGTATTTGTTGCCAGTGAAATTACGCCATCAACTCTCCTAGGTTCTATCCTAAATACAGCTTTTTATCAGAGGTCGATACCAATAGAATGTAAGTAACTGTTTCCAGAAGTAGTCTCTAACGCCTTCCACCCTGGGTCCTATCCTAGATACAGCCGTTCTCTCAAAGATACCAATCGTAGTATGTGAACTATGGGGCAAGATTCTACCAGGAGAGAAACGGGACCCTGGTAAGCGAATCCTTCTCAGAGGAACCCAGTGTCTAGTGTTGATCTGGTCCCAGTGTCGATCTGGTCCTACTACTACCTAGGTCCTGCGACTGCCGTCATCGGATAGGGACCCGTGTTTTCATGGCCCTCGTCCCTCCAATCATCCCGGAATAATCTCGCGAAGAAATTGCTGCAGTCCTGAGGGAACCCGAGGGCCACATTCAGGCGGGACCCCCAAGTAGCCATCTACTGATGACGGCGACACACAGAGAGAAAATAAGCTGAGGAAGAAAGTTGGCTGTGTTTTCGAGATGCTGAAGTTCATGCTCTAAAAGGAGAGAGAGAGAGAGAGAGAGAGAGAGAGAGAGAGAGAGAGAGAGAGAGAGAGAGAGAGAGAGAGAGAGAGATGAGAGAGAGAGAGAGAGATGAGAGAGAGAGAGAGAGAGAGAGAGAGAGAGAGAGAGAGAGAGAGAGAGAGAGAGAGAGAGAGAGAGAGAAATGCTCGTTTTTTTCTGTTAAAATATCCATGCTGTTGACAGAGAACATGGTTTGACGAATCAATTCTGATCAATGAACATTAAGGGTTTACATATCCCAAACAGTATGCCCCGTGATAAACTGTGCCTCAGAACACAGGATTTTGAGCCCAAACAAACTGTAATCTTACTGCAAAAATAAGACAGACACTTATTACTGATCGTGATTGACTTACCACTCTCGTGAAATAATTTTCTAATAGCAGAACGAAAACAAAACACGTCCATTCTGCTGATTTCAAGACCTCAGAGTGACAGGCTGTACAAGTGTGAAAGAACCCGAAGAGCAGACAGAAACCAGCGAATCCCACACCGAAAACTATGCGTTGGCCCTATCGCGAGCCTGAAACTGCCGTCGTTTCTTCTAATGGGCAAATTGCAATTATTTCCCTTGTAATGAGAGTTACCCTTCCTAATGGCGGCCAGGTGGCGGCACCGTCTAGCGCTGGTGAGAGGAAAAAAGGATGCTGCTTTCTCGCATTTTTTCCCCCTTCTCCGGGGTCTATTTTCGCATCTCGTTTGTCTAATATCTCGTGTTTTTGTGTCTGCCAGGTTATCTGAGCTATTGCGCAAGATCCCTCCACTTGCCTCCGAAACCAGATCCTTATGAGGTGGACATTAGAATGAATCCATGTCTTATTGTGGAGTATCTGAACATTCTCTCTCTTTATTTGATATACGAATAGGGGAAAAATCACCAGAATCGCTGTGGTCATGTTACAGGCGTAATTAATTCGGAAGCGGATCTGTTCCAATAAATATTTTTGTCTTCGGGTGGGGAAAGAAAGAGAGAGAGAGAGAGAGAGAGAGAGAGAGAGAGAGAGAGAGAGAGAGAGAGAGAGAGAGAGAGAGAGAGAGAGAGAGAGAGAGAGAGAGAGAGAGAGAGTTTTTCTCTTTTTTGAAGAGAAAAAAGAGATAGTGTAGAACCTCGACAACGGGTTTTTGCCTTCTTTTTTCTTCTCTCTCTCTGGCTTTTTGATGCCAGAAAAGGCCGAGAGATAATCGTGTTTAGCTCTGCTAACACCCCTCAGCTTTCGCAGAGCCGGTGAAATGAAGTGCCGCATGTATACACAACGACCGGCAGACCGTCGCAGACACCCCAACACGGGAAGGCGGTTGCCTTTGAAGTCAGGATGCCTTTTTGTTGAACTGCCGGCTCTGGCGGGGAGGAACTCAGCCCCTGATCGTCGTTTTCCTCGCAAAAAGGGCTGGCCAGGTTTTCACGTTTAAATTACTTCTTAAAAAAAGAAAAAATAAGGATAGAAACGAGTCCGAGAAATTCTCTGCGAGGAGTCGTGGTAAGGATAAACACAATCAAAGGGATTTGGACAAGCTTCTTTCATCTCGCTCTGCCCGGGTACGATTCCATCGCTGCTGGTTGTTTAGGTGTAGGATTCAACGAGACACCCACTACTAGGAGGGAGCTGGGTGGATACACGGCAATGCTCACTGACACTAAATAAACGCTAAATTCAACAAATTTCCAGAAAACAATTTGCTACAGAAATGCGAACTCCAAGCTAATCTGCTTCAAAGGAAAAACAAAAACTAAGAAGAAAGACAAAAAAAAGTCAGTTAAATAATATAAATAAACAAAATAAAAACTCAAAGCAAACGTAGCCCGTAAGCTTTACTTATAAAGAAAAGCAAACAATCCAAAGAAGGCAAGATCAAGAAAAGCATCACGAAAAACAAATCTGGAGACAGACAAAAAACGCAATAACAAGCAAAGAAGTCCCGATACGGCCCTATGTCTAGCGTCACAAGACAACGAAGACTACAAAGGGAGACAGTAAGAGGGAGACAACAGTAAAGAAGCCGACAGACACGCGCATCACTGTAATGGGACAACTGCAAAGAGCAAACTGGGACAACTTTGCCTGAGGGCTCCAAGAAGAAAAGCTGATGCCAGACAAAACAAGAACGGCTTTTTACCAATCTGTGAATATAAACCCGCGGCGTGTGTCTTGCGATCGGTATCTTTCGATTCAGCTGGTATATCGCCTGTATTGGTTGGTGTGGAATTCATCAATGTTTTGCTGTATGTATATATTTTACTCCATTGTTTTTGATGTAGATTTCTGATTTGTCGGTATCAATCAATGCAAATTGCAATCATAACGATGCAATGCAACCACGCTGCACAATTACGCTTTGCGGAACGACAAGCACTTTCAATGTTAGCATTTTGTCTTGTTCTGATCTGGAAACAATGATAGTTAAGAAAGAATAAAACATAAATTTAAAAGGATAAAAAAACGAAAGAAATTGATACCAGTAAAAACAGACAACAATCTCAAACTAGCAATGCTGGCACAAGGAATGCACATTTCTAGGGATGCCTAGAGCTGCAACACAACCCGAAGACTTGCCGCAGTTCCAGACAGGGAAAGAAGCGCTAGAGGAATGCCTCGTGCACTGGGAGGAATTCAGGCCGGGGGTAGTGCGCGAGGACACCACAGCACTATCATTACGAAGACGGATCAAGCCACTGGATCTAAAGAGCAGAGCGGCAAATGAACGCTGGCTGTCATGTGATCGCGATGACAGGTATTGCGACCGGCTTCCCTTTGTTTCCCATCCCCAGACAATCTGTCCTGGGTTGACAGCCAGAAGAAAGCCTCGCCATGATGGAACTTTTTTTTCTCTTTCTATTCCTTTCTCTCTCTTCTCCGATTATCCCGAACCCCCCACTTTTTTCGTTTTCGCAAGCAGGAAATTAACAAGTTTGACCTCCCTTGGCAGCTCTCTGGCAAAGGAGGTGCATTCCCCGCTCGGTGACCCAGGGGCTTCCTCCTTCCGGTGAGCGTACGCGGGATCGATTATTGGGTGCTCGCTGCGGTCTCCTCCTTCTCCTTCTTTTCCACCTCCTCCTCCTTCGCCCACCCCTTGCTGCAGCCAAAGCCAAGCTTTTCGGCCCTATCACCTCCTTTTTCTTTTCTTCTCTGATGCAGCCGAAACCCAGCTTTTTCTAGTTCTGCCCGGCAATAATAGAAACTGGCCGAGGCTTCCTGGCCGGTGTGCCAAGCACCTTGAAGGTCCTCGCATCGTTGTGATGATGGTCCTTCAGCCCCTTGACATCGGGAATCCCCGTTGTCCTTCAGCGAACACTTCATTCTGGCCGCGCACCTGCAGCCCTACGCCTGGGACAATCCAATTAAGCCGCGAAGCGATCCGCTGTGTTTCTCACACCAGAGTTAGAAAAGCCGTGAGAACGGGAACCCAAAAAACGAAAGGAATTATCTGTGGGTGCCTTTGTTGTGTGTTAATTTGAAAATGTCGAGATTTATCATTGCATAGTTTTGATTTGGTTCGCTAAAGTTACTGCAGGGTACATTTTCCCCTTTAAATTCATATACATCATACTTCTTTAACTGTTTCTCAGGGAAACAACTATTTTGAAACATTTTGATGTCTAGAAATTCAATTAACCATACCCAGTCACCAAGACGCCTAAATGTCGTCTTAGGGGTAAGATTTATTGACGTAAACATAAATAAAACACACGGAGATGCTGGTCTGTTGAATATCACACAAAATCTGGTCAAAACATCGAGCCGTCCCAATCAATGCAAAATGAAAAAGGAGACAACAACGTTTCAAGTCGCTGGGTTCAAAAATAAAACACGAGAATAAAAAAATATCAGCAATTAAAAAAAGCAACGTCACGTGTATGTTTTCATGGTGCGCGTGGTTGATCATGGAAGGAACACAAAACTGCCAGGTTCGAGTGCATGCGGAATTGCCGCGGCGTAGAAAAATTATTTTGAAAACAACAAGGAGGAAAGGGAAGCAACTCCAGCCTGGCGCGCTTCCACAAGGGGAGAGAAGGAGAAAGACTGCAGAGAGAAAAAATGTGAGAGAGAGAAAAAAATCACCCCATGGAGAAGAAAATAGGTTATGGTTGATTACTTTTGCTTGTGCCATAAAAATGTCTAGCAGTCATCAAGTTTTACACAAAATGTCCATAAGGCTAGGAACGAGGGGGCAGGGGAACTGCGATTTGAAGACAGCGGTGGCCTATAACTTCTTACCTACCCTTACCACTCGAGCCTGCCGCTCACTCTTGTAAGCCCAAACAGCAGGCGTATTTATTTTTTACCACCAGACCCCGAGCAGGGGCAATAAAGGGTTTTATGCGACATAAAGCATGCAAGAGCCTAACTAGAGAGGTCTTGGCTTTTTTACTGGCAAAACAGGAACTGTAGACAGACATCTATCTCTCCCTGTGCCCTTCTTTTTTTACTCTCATGCCAGTTTTTACTTTCAGAGTCTGAGTTTCATGTAGCACTGTGAAGCCCAAGCTCGGCCCGGACCCAAAACCCAGTGCATAAGCCGGCGTACCAATTGCACTCGACGGTGGCAGTTTAATTGAAGCCTTGGATATCCCACTGGCCTTGCCTTTTAAATTTATATTGCCTTGGTTTTACACGTGTCCCTCCTGTGAGAACTGGGCAAGGGGAAGGCGAAAGCGGGCGTCTGCCGCGCGATTTATAGGACACAAAAAATGACATAAAATGACACCCTGCTACAACGTTATTTCGAGACCAAGGAGGCCACACACACAAAAAAAAGCAACAGCAGCAGCAAAAAAGATGACATGATTGACACTGTCAACGATAACGTCAGATTCCCGACGACAGACGGGTGTTGACGTGCGCAGATCATATTGTGAGATACAGGTGAACACACAAAAATGCAGTGTGTCAAAACATCGGAAGAAAAACTGCACAGCTAGTATTCCTCTGGAGAGGAAGGCAAATAAACCACAAAAACCTTGGTTGTTTGAAAAGTCAGGTAGACCAGAGTAGGAACCTGATTGTAAAATGATAAGAGCACAGGCAAAACAGTCAATTCGAGAAGGTACGGAGACTACGCATTCTCAAGACACCGAGAAGGATGAACAAAAATGAAGGAGAAAAATAAAACAGTTAAAAGGACAAAACTATGCATATTAAAAAAAAAGAACAAGAAAACCATCGGTACTGCGCACGAGACAAAAAAGTAATCGATACTGAAAGATGGACAAAGATGAAGGAGTAGGACGCCAAAGAAGAAGACGAACAAGAAGAACAGGAAGAACAAGAAAAGACAGGAACAAGAAAGTGGAAACCACCAGGTAAGATAGAGAAGGTAATATAGTCAGCACAAAAAATATATAAAAAATAAAATTGGCAGCAGGCAAAAGCGGGCACCCACAAGAAAAAGCCGAGGCTGACGCCTGCTTTTATCTGATTAAAGCAAGGTAGGCGGGACAGTCTGGCATCCTGGAACCCTTTCTCTGGCACTAAATTTCACCCTATATCCGCGGCAGGCGCTTCCACCCGTGATTTATGCACCCCAGCTCCTCCTTTTAACTGCCACGCTCTGTCAGAGATTTGGCCACTCATACATAAGCCATCAATGGCGAGAGGGGGGCGACAAGCATTGCAGCATTCTAAAACAGCAGGGGGCTAGCAAGTTTATTAGCCAAACGTTTGCCTCTTCTTCTTTTTCCTCTTTTTTTTTTTATACCCCACTTCTTCTTATTTTGCTCGAAGATAAACAAAAGCTCAAAGCCTGTAACTTGTATTTTCGTTTTCCCATTCGTAGTGTTGAAAAAATTCCAATTTTCTAAACGGTTAAAAACAGTAGCCACAATGTGTTTCAGTTCAATGCGTCAAACAAAGAAATGGTGAACTTGAAAAAAAAGAGAAAAAAAAGTGAAAAACAAAACTCCAAACTCGTTGAGCAAATGGAGTTGAAAAGTTGGTAGCGGATCAGGCCTCCTCATCTGCGAGCTAATGGAAGCTGACAGCTCCATGAAGCAACTGGAAGACAGGACTTTTTCCTCGCAGACCCCCACATCTCAGCTCCTTCACGCAGATTGAAGTGAACGCGGACAGCCACCATCACGGCAAAAGGTATCTCTCCCCCCGCTCAGCCAGACCCGTGAGTGAAAGAGAGGAAATGAGCAGCGAAGACGCCGCAGAGCAGCGGGCTCCCCGGCCGCTACCAGCACCTGAGAGAGCTGGGGGAAAAGGGAGGAAGAAGACGAACCCGAACCGTGGGCACAGGAACCACACTCAGGATCTTCAGACACAGGAAGCGAGCCAACCTGCGCCTCTTCCTCTCGTCTTCCCTGCGTCGTTTGGCTAAAAACCCTGCGGCGCGCTGATGCCGTTTGGACCGGTGCGTTTTAAAAGTGGCATTTTAATGAAGAAGGGTATTGGCAATTTGGCAGGGAGGAGCGCGGCGGGGTACCCCCCTTTCCTGACACATTACATCATGTTGCTTATCAGGCCCCGAGCCATTTCTCATCACGCTCCCGCCGATTCTGGACTGATTAAGACAAATGCAAGCACCCCCCTTACCCCTAATTATCGCGAGAGGCTGTATGATAAGAGATGAGCCATTTCGTGGAGGATACGGATACAAACAGACAAGCTTACTAGGAGGTACGGAATGCGCTATATAGCGACGTGGCCCCAGATAGCAGCCACGAGGGGCCGTATATACTTCTCGTGGCAGAAATGGAGAACAAAATAAATAGAAAGGGGTGGGGTAGGTTTAAGAGAGAGAGAGAGAGAGAGAGAGAGAGAGAGAGAGAGAGAGAGAGAGAGAGAGAGAGAGAGAGAGAGAGAGAGAGAGAGAGAGAGAGAGAGAGAGAGAGAGAGAGAAAAAGAGAGAGAGAGAGAGGGGGGGGGGGGGGTTCTCGACAACTCTAGATACACTCCAGGGGAACATCTGAAAATAATGGTCTGCATGAAGACATAATGAGTGGCATGGGCGCTTGGGAATATTAAGAGCAAAAAGAGAAAACCCACAACAACAAAAACACAACTGTACATTGTTCTAAAAAAGGCAAAAACAAAACACTGTGAAATGAGAAGGACAAAAATACTTTTGACGAAAAAAAATTAAACTGCCACCGGTTGCCGGAGCTGGGCTGGTCTAGGCATGATAGATGACGCCAGTTGACGTGATCTAGAGTTTTCTCCCTTCCCCTTCCGTTCCTTCCTGCTTCTCTCCCCTCGTTCAGTCCCGCCATTGCAACGTTCGGTGCGAGTCGCACCAGCTGCTCGCCATTAACTGTCGTGTCAGGGAAAATTCTTTGAGTGATTATACTTGTTCGGGATTTTAAGTGAGGAAACTCCTTTTTTTAAATTAGAGATTACCTGAATTCCCTGCAATGACTCTTTCCAGACCACCCAATGAAAACAAGAACCAGTAGTACACTTAGTTTTCTGAGACGAGACGAAATGGACTGAAATCAAGGAAAAACTTGCTATAGAAGTCTTCTTCTGGAAGCCTCAAAGGCAAAGACAATTTGCAACAATCTATAAAATCTCAAACAAAAAGCTTCATTATCCTTAAATAATGAAAAAGAAACAAAAACGACCGAAGAGAAAACATGTTTCTCTTTCTCTCCAGCAGGGACACGTCAACCGACCAAGGTCTCATTCCCCAACACGTCAGATAAAACTGCGGAAAATGTATCTCAGCCACACCGGAGCGCAAAAAGAAGCAAGAAGAAGACTAGGATAAGAATAATGAAATAAAGGAACACACCGAGACGCACAAACATACGTGACCCCGGGGCCAGGATTCCGAGCGGCCTTGCAAAGAGGTAGGCGGGTATCGCTTGCCGCGATCTGTAAACACCCTCCCCGCCCCCGGATGGCTACAGTAGCTGCTAAGTTTCGATTCCAAAACAATGAACCCCCAGCGTAAACACAGACTTCCTCCAAGACTGAGGGGTTCAGAGGCAGGGTCACGACGCCGAGGAGCGGGCAGAGTCCAAAGGAATCCTGCCATTCCACGGTCTGCTGAGCCCGTTTTGAGGCTACAAAGGCACCCTGGCAATATGCGGGAAGAAGAATGAGGGAAGCGGCAGCCTGGGGAATTACTCCTCCTCCTCCTCCTTCTGCATGCCAGGGACGAAGAGATAGGGGTGGACGGAGATTCGTTACCGATAGTATTCACACAATGATACAATCAAATGCGTTTTCGACGTTTTTTAAATGGCTTGAGTCCTTTTAACGGTCCCGTCAATGCCTTTTTTTTAAACCGGTGATTGTCTTCTTGCTTCGCTGAATACACATCTGTCCGGTTTTGTTGAGCCACATCTGTACACGCTATAAACTTCGAGCAAGGTCGGAATATGTGACATAAAACAAGAAACGACAAACCCTCCTTTTACAACTGCCCCCCACAATCTCATAAAATCAATCATTTCATATTCAAAAACTGTGTGGGAAAAGTGGAGCAAGCCGCAAAAACAACACAATTATACCAGCGTCCCAGGGTCTGTTGCAGGCATCACAATGGCCGGCCCTCTCCGTATCAAAATAACGGCCTCCCCAGGGCGTGATCGAGAAGGAGAAAGCCAGCAGCGCCGGGGCAGGGGTCAAAAGAAAAACAGGAGCAAATGACCACACGGTGCTCACACTCGTGACGTAACTCACGCCTGCGCGGAGCGGGGCACGATTCCCTCGAGTCGTGGACTTTATACGCGCCATTAAATCAACCCTTTGTTGCGCGAGGCTACGAAACTGCCAGAGTTCAGAACCAGCGAGTCCATGGTCACTCCGAGTTTCTGACCTCTCTATGGGTGATACAGTGGACTGTACAGAAGAACCACTTCGAAAGGCTCACAAGCTTTGAATGGTTATTGGCAGTGGCTGATCCATCTGTTGTAGCTTCGCCGGTAGTGGTACACGCTTGACGAATCGAGCTCAAAGAAGAAACGACCTGTAGAGCGTTTGACTTTAAAAATAATGAGTAACAAATCTTTTATAGGCCTATACAAGTAATATTCAGCTTGACAGAAGCACTGTGACCCTCCCTCTATTCCCGTCCAACACAAGTCGAGTGGAAGAGACTAGATTCGATGTGAAAACTGCACTGATAGCCACCTGTCGCGCTCTCCACACCTGGCTCGGTATCCACCTTTGATCTCCCTCCCGAGCTCCCCCTCCCTGCAGAGATTCCACTCATGATCCGTCCTGGCTGACCGCTTGACCTCCTCCTCCCCCGTCCTCTCACCCTCTCCTCCTGGCTCTGTTTCATCTTTCTTTACCCAACCATCTTTCAAACTCTTCGTTAGCTAAAGAGCAGTGACCTCCTTTCACCATCTACGAACTAAACTTTGTACGTTACACTAGACTGTGGTAGATTTCGCCTCTCAGGGTTGTCAAGACATGTCTTAGTTGTCGATTATTTCTTTCTTGAAACCTCATTCTACTCCTCCCCGTGCCATTCATTGTGTGACTGTCCACTACGGTATGCCTCTCGTGTCCAGTGAGGCACAACAAGGTCCAGCTGCTGTGATCTTGGACATGCAACCTCTGCCCCCCCCCCCCCCCCCCCTCTCTCTCTCTGCACGCTGACCGCCCACAGCCCCAGTAGTCATTCCGCTGACCAGCGGTCCCGGGCGAGCAATCCATCATTAAAAACCCATTACAGCTCATCCTCCGCGCCATCGCGGAACCCCCGTGACCTGCTGAGAGGAAGCAGCGAGGGAAGGTCAGCCTGCCACTTCCGGGGCGATGCCACGTCAGCGTGATGAATGTCGTCTGCTGCTTTCACGGGCAGTCTTATCTGGTGGCAGGAGAGACCTCTGGGGAACAATGCTCTTTATTACCTGCTGGGTGACTTGTAATTTGTAAGTTCTTGGCTCCTTTGCTGCTGCACGAAAGACATGCTCAGCACGTGTGGTGATGGCAGACATCGGCTGATTCTTGGAATGTGCACGAAGAAAATTAGTACGTTCCTTCTTCATCTCCTGTGCCAGATACCTGATGTGGCTTTGGCATGACACGCCGACACCGTTTGAGTAGTACCATTGGTGACAATTTCCAGTATCTTTGAAAATATGATCTTTGCTTGTATGTACAGTATCCCATTGAAAAGATTTATATTCGTTGGTATTAATTAAATTGGTAGTATGTATTCACTAATGGTAAAACAATAAGCAAACACTGAGAAGTAAACCCTACGGCCTTAGTGAGTGCAATATCAAAATGAGTCACCGAGCCACACTCATCTAACGAGGTTTTGGGTAACAGGGAAAGCCTTTGCCACAACTTTGCGACATCAAGACAGCTGCGATTAATCAAAAGTGACACTTTCATTTGAGCTAATTCGTTCATTTGGGGCACTCTGCATTATTGCTCCTAATGCTCACCTCGAGGCGGCATCCTGGCCAGGAGCATCATCAAGAAAAGAGAGCGCCACTCTCATCAAAACGCCTTCAAACTCGACACAACTTTTGTCAGATACTTTATTTATTTACAAGTAGTTTTCATTATTCTAAACACACTTAAATATCGCCACGATTTTGAGCTTGAACATTACAGTCCTCACGCTGAAAAGAATCGTCATTCGACCTGCTATCGACTTCCTTACACCTATAGTCTAACCCCCCCCCCCCCTTCATTTTATTTGATCTACGGGGGTCTACCGTATTTTGTTCTCGGTGTCCAAAAGCAATATCTACGAAATGTTTTCCCCTTAAAAATCGCCATCAAGTCCCGTACACATATCCGTCTCAAAATCAACAGAAAGGATGAGCACGCACGCAAAACTCACACCCTAATTCACAAATCCCAAAAGAAGAAGAAGACGCAGAATCCTAATGGGATACACTCTTTGGTCTAATCTCGCCAAAGCATTTCGGGGCGGACCCTCCTCCTCATCGGGCTACAAGGAATCTTGGCCATCGTCTGAAGAAGGCCGAGGAACTCTACGCCTCCGCCAGATTAAAACAGGATGACCAGGCCACGGGTCGCGGGCGGCCAGGAGGCAAGAGGCAGGATATTGAAAGTGACAGTTGACTAATGAGCAAGGGGCATGGCGAGGAAGGACAAAGGTGCAGGAGACGGGGCAGCCATTGGCGCTCATTACACGAAATGCACGTGCAAGGACACTGGCTTCCATGCACTATTGGCGTTCATTTCCATGCGTTTTAGGCGTTCACTTCCATGCACTATTGGCGTTCATTTCCATGCGTTTTTGGCGTTCACTTCTATGCACGTTTGGCGTTCACTTCTATGCACGTTTGGCGTTCATGTCGGTCAGGGATGAGGTCTGTGTTCTTTTGGGCAAGAAATACTTTAGCATTGATTGTATACCAAACCTGGGTTTCGCATTCGTGAGCACTTCGATTGTAACATGCTTTCGCTTCGCTTGAGCACAATGTATTTTTTTGTAGCATTCCCCAACCCACCTTCATCATCACACATGCACAGAGAAGGAGGAAACGAACCCCGAACCCTGCAACCTAAAAAAAAAAGAGCAGGGCTGAGGGGCAGATGGGAGGTGCGAGGCAGGGTCAGCATCTCGACCCGCCCCTATTACGCAGGCATCAAATGTCTAATGCATTGGAGAAGGGGAAATTGAGGTGAATTCTCCCAGCAAAATTCGCCCCCAGGACGTTAGGACATTAGGCAGATTTACGGCTCGCCAACGACTGCCTTTATGAATGCGTGTGTGCGTGCGAGCACGCGCGGCGTTGGTGACGCGAGTGTGTCTGCGAGTGCACGCGTGAAATTGATTTTATTGGCGCGCTCAAGACGGCAGCGCGCGCTTGTCACAACCATAACGAGGCTATGCCGTGGTCATTAATGCTAAGTGCTCGACTCTTTATAACGACTTTTCTCCTATTTTTTTCTTTATTTTTTTTCTTTATTTTTTTTCTCTCTCTCTCTCTCTCCTCAAGGTGTTGGTGAGGGTGGGTGGGTAAGGTGGAAGGACGGGAATAGTTTATCGTGTTTGCCACCAGCATCGATAAACGTTATGGTCAATTTCGGAGGGAGAGCGTGTGCTTCAGTCTATTTTTTTATGTAAAGTAAAAATGACATGCACGATAGGAGAGAGAGAGAGAGAGAGAGAGAGAGAGAGAGAGAGAGAGAGACAGACAGACAGACAGACAGAGACAGAGACAGAGAGACCGAGAGAGAGACTGTATAAAAAAAATATTAAAAAAACTTAAAAAACGCAGCACATTACCCAAAACAACTCAAGAAATGCGACAATTTAAGAAGCTCCAATCAATTAACAAAACTGACTCAGATCCGGTCATGCAGATACTTGAAATAACTATCGAATTAAAACGAAGAGACCACACATTCAGAGAGAAAACACTTCAACTATTTGCTGAAACGCCCTTTCCTCATCGCTGCAAAAACCACAGCGTCTTCCTAAACCATCATCTATGCCCACGGGCGAAAAAGGAGGGGTTCGCTTTGACACTTGTAATGCTCAACTCAGCAGTAAAATATCATCATTATGAGGCCAAAAATCGCTCATTTTTACTCTCAAGAATATCGTTTTAGGGCTGCTTAATCATTTGACTCGCTGGCATAAAAAAAGAAGCAATGAATAAAAGACAAAAAAAGAGCGAGAAGGGGGAAAAAAATCTTTGGGCGAAGAGGTTGATCGTAGAGGGAAATATTCCCGCGAAGAAGAAGAAAAACAACATCCACAGAGGGTGATATAGGGACATATTCCCTACAGGTTTTGCAATTTATCGTCCTCTGTCCCAGCCTCAAGGGGGTAGTCAAGTTACGGGCAAGGGTTAATAAAAGTTGTAACCACGGAAGTTGTGCATTTGATACGCTTATGTGGGGATGGGGGAATGAAAGGAGCCCGAGGTGCAATCAGCATGAAAATTAAATATTAACGGTATAGATTGTATGTTCCTGGGGGCAACTCAAGCGAGTAATGTTGCTAAAGCGGTTGCGTGATGCATGAGTGTGTATGGGTCCGACATTTCACTTCCTTCCTTTCTTTCTCCACACTCCGCGATTCTTCGCGTTGTGTCGTTTAAAACACAAACAAGCTCGACACTAGCAAGTGAGATCTAGTAAACAAAAAACATTGACATAAGAAAAAAAGTTTCGCTGACGAGATGACACAAATCCATAACCCACGTTTCAGCACCAGACTGAATACTGTCGATAGATATCAGTCACCAATGTACTGTGACCTATACCAAACAGCAATCCTGTTGTGAAGCCAAGCGTGAACATCGAAGCGAATTAACCGATTTGAAGGTTGAGAGCTCTGGACTAAACAAACGAGAGAGCGTTGACTCCCTATGCTGGGGAAAGAGAGAGAGAGAGAGAGAGAGAGAGAAAGAGAGAGAGAGAGAGAGAGAGAGAGAGAGAGAGAGAGAGAGAGAGACAGAGAGAGAGAGAGAGAGAGAGAGAGAGAGAGAGAGAGAGAGAGAGAGAGAGAGAGAGAATGTTCTATTCACGAAAACATGTTTATAGTGAAAGGGTGTTGTGGGGTTGGGATGTCGAAATACAAAGCTTTCTATATACTGAAGCATGCACGATCGCGCAAAAGTTCTCGCTACTGGAAGTCCGATAGAGAGTCCACTGCATTTGTCAGAGTCAGGGGAGAGAGAGAGAGAGAGAGAGAGAGAGAGAGAGAGAGAGAGAGAGAGAGAGAGAGAGAGAGAGAGAGAGAGAGAGAGAGAGAGAATGTTCTATTCACGAAAACATGTTTATAGTGAAAGGGTGTTGTGGGGTTGGGATGTCGAAATACAAAGCTTTCTATATACTGAAGCATGCACGATCGCGCAAAAGTTCTCGCTACTGGAAGTCCGATAGAGAGTCCACTGCATTTGTCAGAGTCAGGGGAGAGAGAGAGAGAGAGAGAGAGAGAGAGAGAGAGAGAGAGAGAGAGAGAGAGAGAGAGAGAGAGAGAGAGAGAGAGAGAGAGAGAGAGAGAGAGAGAGAGAGAGAATGTTCTATTCACGAAAACATGTTTATAGTGAAAGGGTGTTGTGGGGTTGGGATGTCGAAATACAAAGCTTTCTATATACTGAAGCATGCACGATCGCGCAAAAGTTCTCGCTACTGGAAGTCCGATAGAGAGTCCACTGCATTTGTCAGAGTCAGGGGAGAGAGAGAGAGAGAGAGAGAGAGAGAGAGAGAGAGAGCGAGAGAGCGAGAGAGAGAAGGAGAGAGGGAAAGCAAAGTAGTCGTGTACACAGGAAAACAGCGCAACACAACATGGCCGCTACCAACCCATGAACATTTAATGACAAGGTAGTCGTACCAAAAACAATAGCTGGAGCCTCTCTCACAAAAGAGGGAGTCCGGAGCCGATTAACACAGCAGACGACCTGTAAAGCGTTCACGGCTGGCTGGAGCTGATTCCATGTTGCAGGTCCCCTGTACGTGCTTAATCAGGCGTGACCCCGCGGGTCCGTTTTCCAGCACGAACGCCTCTCCTGCAATGTCCCCTCCACCTCGTCTCCCGAAGCTAATCAGCGGCTCGATCAGGCAAGGGCCAGTCAATGCCCGCGTTGTTTACCTTGCATTTTACTCCACGTTATTTCATCGCCCATTGTGCGCCTGATTAGGCCTCTTGTTAGGTACTAGGGGGGAGGGGGGGGGGGAGAGAGAGAGAGAGAGAGAGAGAGAGAGAGAGAGAGAGAGAGAGAGAATGAGACTGAGAGAGAGAGACAGAGAGAGAGAGAGAGACAGAGACAGAGAGACAGAGAGAGACAGAGAGAGACGGAGTCAGAGAGAAACCGAGACCGAGTCAGAGAAACAGAGAAAGAGGGGCAAGGCAGGTATGATCACAAGGACAGCATGACACGAAAGGCACCAGGGAGACTATACCATGCAGAGAGCTGTTAGCTTGTCGTGTGATACGAGAGCCCCAGAGAAAATTGCTACCTTGCATTATGATAGATAAAAGGGCTTTTGGAATAACGCGGCAAGGGGAAAATGTCGCAGTCGACATGTGTCGCTTAATGATCCGCTCGCGTGTAATTTCATCATTAAGGAAAAACAAGGCGAACCTTGACTGCCTCCCCCCCCCCCCCCCCCCCCCCCCCCGCATGATTTTCTCTTCCCCATAATACACACATCCACTTTTATGAAATCTTCTTTTCTCCTTTCAGGTTCTTGTGCATGCGTCCACAAATTTAGCATCCGTCCCAACCTGCCTTTCCATTACAGCTCACGAAATGACGAAGAGGGAAAACAGATCTAGCTGCAGCTTTGTTTAGCAACCGTTAGGCAACACAAGAAGGTCAAAGCGCTGTGTTTGTGAGGGTTCCCAGGTCAACTTAGGTCAGGGTGTAAGGACATACATGAAGTCACGTGATTGTTCCCCCCACCGCCCCCCTCTCTCTCTCTCTCTCTCTCTCTCTCACACACATAGTCACGTCCAATGAAGAGTAGCTAGCTGTGAGATATGCAGACTGGGAGCATAGAACCGGGCAGAAGAAGAAGGACGTCTCCGCCAACTGAAGAGTCACCCCCTCCATGTGTCGCTGGCACCATCAAGAGTCTTGACTCACTTCAAATCTCGTCAATGAAACACCATTCAGGCCGCGCCGGCTGGGCCCCAGAACCTCCATACCGTTCACACAGAACACACAGCCCTCGCCTGGTTCAAAACCTTCAACGAGGAATCCGTGTTGGGGGGTCCTCCGCTGAGACCCATCCACGTCTGCCCTCCCGGGGTGACTCCCACAAATAGCGCCATTCAGCCCTCGCCCGTTTTTGACGTTTCCTTTCTGTCAGGGGAGGTTCATAACAGGGCTCGTCAGTGAAGGGAAAGGAAAGAAAAAGCGTTTTATGGGGCCACGGCCCCGCCTGCGCCGACGAGTCATTGTTTGCCCCAAACCTGCTCATCCGAGTCATTAATTTTAATTTCATCACGTGTATTATTTGCCACAAATACTTAGCACCTACCCGGGCACCTCTCCATGTCGGGTGGAGACCCTGTGAAGGGTGGCCCCCCTGCACGAAGTAATCTAGCTCGGGTCCCCCCTTTCTAAGCTCTACAGCTGCTTAGCTTCATCTTCAGCCAACACTTGAACGCCCTGTTAGTTTTTCCACTGCTGTTGCTATCCTGCAGTGTTTCTCTCTCTTGTTTAGCTTGCAGTTTTATCCCTTTGTAATCTTCTTTTAAGTTTCTTCTGAGGTGTTTTTTTTAAGGACAAAGGCTCCCGTTCTTGTCCTGTCTTAATCTGTTGTTGCTGATTGTTCTTCGTTCTCATTTTCGTTTATTCTTCTGACATCGAGAGCTGAATCATTAGCCTCTCGTCGTGTCTGAACAAAAACGGGAAGCTTAGCTTTTTAAACTATTCACTGATTAGTGTGGCCATGCTGGTACTAGTTCTGTCGGGTTTCCTTTCTTTAGTTTTCTTGGTACAATCCCTACCAGCACATGTGTACAATAGGGACTGGGTAACGCACTTGCGCTCGGAATCGAGAGGTTGCGTGTTCGACCCTGGGTCAGGCCGCTATTTTCTCCCCCCTTTCCTAACCTAGGTGGTGGGTTCAAGTGCTAGTCTTTCGGATGAGACGAAAAACCGAGGTCCCTTCGTGTACACTACATTGGGGTGTGCACGTAAAAGATCCCACGATTGACAAAAGGGTCTTTCCTGGCAAAATTGTATAGGCATAGATAAAAATGTCCACCAAAATACCCGTGTGACTTGGAATAATAGGCCGTGAAAAGTAGGATATGCGCCGAAATGGCTGCGATCTGCTGGCCGATGTGAATGCGTGATGTATTGTGTAAAAAAATTCCATCTCACACGGCATAAATAAATCCCTGCGCCTTGAATAAAAATTGAAAAGAAAAAAATCCCTGCGCTTAGAACTGTACCCACGGAATACGCGCGATATAAGCCTCATATTGATTGATTGATTGAATTCATTCTGCATACGGTTGACATTCAAGGTTTCCGAAGGAGAGGGAGAAGTTTTTGTAACACACGAGTTCAATAGTCTGTGCACCCTCTGCCTATTATACATGACTGTTGTTGCCTTCTGACAAAGAACTGCAGACAAATTACACCGCAAATTAAAAAAACAATCGGTGCTTTTGTTGTAAAGAGCCATTTTGCTTAAACTGACGTCAACATGCACCGTTCTCTTGCGAACATTTATGTAAAGCCTACAGGCATAACCGCCACTGAGTGCATGCAAAGGCATCTGCGTAATATAAAACACGGGCGACAAAAGACATTTACATACGCAGTGTCTCGAAATTGCAAGTGGAGAAGGGAAAATTGTCTCCAGAGGGGAATCTGCACCGAATCGTATTACCAGTCACAGTTTTACATCGGTAATGTCCGTGTTCTCAAATGACCCCGGCCCGCTGAAGAGAAGAATGGTACATTTGAAAAGCAAATTCACTGATATGCAAACTTTGATCTCGTAAAAATGCCAGCATCGACCACGGACAAAGCAGCGCGACCTTGAAGACTGGGAATGAGACCTGCGGGAACCTAGTGCAGATTACGTTAGAGAAGAAAGTGCTGTAAGTGTTCAGTTCTAAAAATCTCATTTCATTCTGTCTTTCGAATTCACCCACCATCCGATCCACCCACGGATAGGTAGGGGGAGGAGGAGGAGGAGAGAGAGAGAGAGAGAGAGAGAGAGAGAGAGAGAGAGAGAGAGAGAGAGAGAGAGAGAGAGAGAGGGAGAGAGAAAGAGAGAGAGAGAAAGAGAGAGAGTCAGACAGACACAGACCGACAGACAGACCGACAGACAGACCGACAGACAGACCGACAGACAGATAGGCACACACACACACACACACACACACACACACACACACACACACACACACACACACACACACACACACACACACACACACACTGTCACTGACACACGCCACCAGCAAAACTTTATTCTTTCACACTCAGTCTCTCACCCCGGCATACCATAAACCACAAGACAACAACAACAAAGCCCCACAAAAGCACCAACGTCAAAATCCAGCAAGAGAACGACCCCCACCCAAGCCACCATACAGGTGTCAGCAGCGTCCCTGCAGTCTGTAATACGACTCTAGGCGACAAGGCGGACCCATGCCCAGGCAGAGAAGAGAAAGCCGAATCTACATGGAAGGGGCAAGGGCTGGAGAGTCAGAGGCGGTGGATGGGGGTGGGGGAAGGGGGCAGACTTTGCACCTCGACAGATTGCGCCTCGTCCTTCCGACGCCAGACAGACAAGGCACCCTGGGTGTGCTAGCGCCGTGCTATAGCTGGGTGGATCCACCCAGTCTCGGGACCAACGTGGGGGCAGCAAGAACTCCCAAGACATCCTCTTCGCTATTCTGCTTCCAGAGACTACGTACGTACACTCCAACTTTGTGGCTTGGCGGTGACGCAAGAAAATCAAAGCCTTTGATTTAGCAGGTAAGAAAAAAAAAAGAAAAAAACCCCAGATAGTCGCAGCGTCTGAGCCTTCCTTGCCCAGTTCACCATTCTGTAAGGGACATAAGCTCAGTGTTGAGGCAAGAAGAAAAGCGCGCATGGTGTTCAGACTAGAGGGAGAATGCAGAACTGTGTTGAGCGGATGGCTAGTTGGGCACATGGTTCTGATAGAGCCGCCACGCCAGAGCCAGCCAAGCGAGGCCAGTGGATTAAGGGCCAGGGGGGGGCCACCTTGAGAGAAGCATAATGCAGCAATCAGACCCCTGCTATTCTACGGACCCAGCACACTTCCATACAGCCCCTACGAATAAAAAGTAAAAAAGAAAAAAAGTTGCCCCTTTTTTTTACTACAGAGCACAAAACGCCTCTTTGCGTCTTCTCCAAACCTCCCAAGCGTTTGCCTTTCAGCCTCAGCATAATATGATAGAATTCACTCTCAGGTAATTTGCCGGGTGAATTACCCGACCAAAAACACAATCCAAAGTCGACATTTGTGGGCGAGGATAAAGCAGTGTCTACAAAGACTCTTTTGTGCGGTCCATTGTCGCGACCAAATGGTGTAAGACCGGGCTTTAATGAGATTGACCAAAGCATCGCGTGACTTCCTATATGGTCGCTCTTCCTCCAAAAAAAATGTCTGGTCCTATTTTTGCCTTACAATGGCTGTTCCCATCACAATCACGAATGGCTGTGCCTTCTAAATGTCGTTGCCCTGAATTGAATACAAGTCGATTAAGGAAAGGATTAGAATTCCAAACCTTGTTTTCCAGGTGGCTTTCGTATACTTTAAAGACTTTCACAATTTGTTTTATATCTATTTTTATCCATTCTTGGAGAGGGGTCTATCACAAAAGGGGGCGATTACTACTCCCGTATTTACTTCAAGGATAGCCCAGCATGCCAAGTGTGTTCTGTATACTAACAGTTGGACATCCTGGTTTCCAAAGGACATTTTCCAATGGTAGCAAAGAAAGTACGACAATGAAACGGATATATACACAGTAAGGGTGGCGTATTTGGTGGAGAAAAGAGAGAGAGAGAGAGAGAGAGAGAGAGAGAGAGAGAGAGAGAGAGAGAAAACAGAGAGAGAGAGAGAGAGAGAGAGAGAGAGAGAGAGAGAGAGAGAGAGAAAAACAGAGAGAGAGAAAAACAGAGAGAGAGAAAAACAGAGAGAGAGAGAGAGAGAGAGAGAGAGAGAGAGAGAGAGAGAGAGAGAGAGAGAGAGAGAGAGAGAGACCAAGAAGGACAGAGAGACAGAAAAGAACAGAGAGAAAGAGAGACAGACCGAGAGTGGCGACAGGACGCGGAGACAAGAGTCTGGAAGGACACAGAAAAGGGGGAAAGGGAGAAAGCGGGGTCCTATTTTCAAGCTCGGGTTATCGTTTTCAATTGCCGCCTGTATTCTTCCGCGCCTGGATGCCTTCAGACAAAGCCCCGTGCCGTGGCGGCCCTGAAAAATGGATTTCAGCCAAGTTCCAGGAGGGAAAAAATTACAGGGCTGTGAAAAAGATTCCGCCAAAATGACCCCCATGGCCGACCAGGACGATTGTGAAAGAAATGAATCGATGGAGAGATAGCTTGCATGCTCTGTTCGCAAGGAATCGTCATCAGCTGCGTCGCTTCGGCTCGTCTTTTTCAATAGTTCTGAAATGTTTTTAATGTCAAAATGGAGAGAAAAAACTCAGGGAAAACTTCTTCTGTGAGAACGCACTACAAAAACAAACACACAAAAAAAAAACGCAAGGAAAAGTAGACACTACACATTTTTGTAGAAACTAAAAAACTTGCTTCACTCTCTCCTTCTTTCAGAATTCTGACAAGACATCAACAGAGTTACGCTTCCTTTTTATATTTAGTCAAGTTTTGACTAAATATTTTAACATCGAGGGGGAATCGAAACGAGGGTCGTGGTGTATGTGCGTGTGTGCGTGCGTGTGTGCGTGCGTGCGTGTGTGCGTGTGTGTAGAGCGATTCAGACTAAACTACTGGACCGATCTTTATGAAATTTGACATGAGAGTTCCTGGGTATGAAATCCCCATACGTTTTTTTCATTTTTTGGATAAATGTCTTTGATGACGTCATATCCGGCTTTTCGTGAAAGTTGAGGCGGCACTGTCACGCCCTCATTTTTCAACCAAATTGGTTGAAATTTTGGTCAAGTAATCTTCGACGAAGCCCGGACTTCGGTATTGCATTTCAGCTTGGTGGCTTAAAAATTAATTAATGACTTTGGTCATTAAAAATCTGAAAATTGTAAAAAAAAATAAAAATTTATAAAACGATCCAAATTTACGTTTATCTTATTCTCCATCATTTGCTGATTCCAAAAACATATAAATATGTTATATTCGGATTAAAAACAAGCTCTGAAAATTAAATATATAAAAATTATTATCAAAATGTTTTTTTCGAAATCAATTTAAAAACACTTTCATCTTATTCCTTGTCGGTTCCTGATTCCAAAAATATATAGATATGATATGTTTGGATTAAAAACACGCTCAGAAAGTTAAAACGAAGAGAGGTACAGAAAAGCGTGCTACCCTTGGTTTAAACAAAACTTTATTCAATTTTAATCATGACAAGAACAATGCTTGGATGATTACATACTCAAGCATATAATGCTTATTTTAAGCAATCATAGTAATTACAAAACAAAGGTTAGCGTGCTATCCTTCTCAGCACAACGAATACTCCGCTCTTCTTGTCAATTCCACGGGCACTGCCTTTGCCACGGGCGGTGGAGTGACGATGCTACGAGTATACGGTCTTGCTGCGTTGCGTTGCGTTTAGTTTCATTCTGTGAGTTCGACAGCTACTTGACTAAATATTGTATTTTCGCCTTACGCGACTTGTTTTCTTCTTGCAGTATTACATCATAACATAATATATAAGCCTACACATAAATAAAGTTTACATAACAAAAACAAAGGAATCCAATTAACGTCCCTCGCTCATCATAACAAACTGGTTCATTATCAAGTCAAACAGTTTATTTACCAAATGCAAAGCACAGGATTTTGTTATGGTGTATGCATCCAAACTTCACACTCCTTCCACACGCATATTATATCATAATAAATATGTACAGATAAAGTGTTCAATTTCACTCTGCCATCATGAAACTTGGAGACAGAACTGATCATCGATATGGTGCTCGCCCGGTGAGGATCCACCAGGCAGGTGTGCGAACGACAAGAAGAAGAAGACTGGGCCTATTTACATGTTATTTCACAGAGAGTGTCTAATTCCAACACACAAGCGGAAACAAACGCACAAAACAAGCTGCAACAAGACCACAACAAAACCGACACTTCTCAAACTCAAAACAAACACATTCAGCAGAAGACAACAGTTAAGAAAGAATGAAATAACCAGAAACAGAAGAAAACAGACAAAACGTAAGTATAGCAAGAAAGACACATTCCTAAGGCAAGCAAGCAATAAGGTTGAAGCGATCCATCTCCCCCCACCACAAGCTGTGTCATAACAGAGGGCGGTAAACGGCGGGTGCTTTATGTACACACGCCATCTTGGCGCTGCCTGCAGTGATGGCGATGTGTTTGACAGAGAAATGGCGGCTTCGTCAACCAGCCCTGCCTGCTGCTGTCTTCTCACCTCATTAGCTCTTTGATTTCCAATAAATATGCGCAATCCGCCAAGCGCCATAAACTCACGCGCCTTTCCCTCTATCGCCTATCGCATTTTGCACCGACTCGCAGCATAGCATTAGAGAGACTTGGGGAGGTTGTTAACACTGTACGATCTGAGCTCAGTTCTGCAGCAACAGCACCATCTAGACTCTTGTTTTAGGTGGCTGATAACATTCTTTTGTTCAGGGAAAGCTTCTGCGAGAGAGAAAAAAATCGACATTTATTCCTTTCTGAAGATCGAAGCAGCAAAAATATTTACCAAGCAGCTAGGCCATCTACACAATCATCAACTCAAGTGCAGCTTCTTCAGCCAAAACTGACGACCTTCTCGTGGTCAGACTCAGGCCCTCTCCAAAAAATCCTAAATGCTTTTAACTGACACAGGAAAGACAATCTGGCCCAAAAGAGTTTTTGGGACTGAGAGAGAGAGAGAGGGAAGCAAGAGCGGAGAGGCCAGCCGGGTGTAGAAGCAGAGAGACAGATCTTGGCTCGGATTAAAAGGAATAATGAGAGAAAATGCAAAGAGGCTGTGTGGAAATCAGTCGTGAAATGATAATGACGCCGTCCCCCTCCACGGCCAAACACGGCGGCGATGCCGCTCGTCCATAAAGACCCATTGTTGGGCACGGTCGCGTCGGGGGTCGAGGCGTGGTTTTAATGCGGAAATCTCATTAGGCCCGCCCTGCCAAAACCTTTCCGCGCATTCAAACAAAGAGACTAGGACGCGCATTAGGCGCGGCCGTGGTGGCGTAGGAAGACGGTTACCTTTGGGGAGGACACTTTCCTTTTGGCCTCAAAAAGAATGATAATAATATTAGCCAGCATCGTTGGTGCCATCTCCCCCTCCCCCTTGTCCCCATCCCGTCTCCCTCTACGCCAGTGGATGGTCCCTTCCTCGCGTCTCCCACACAATGTTATCAACACTGACGACTTTTTCTTTTTCTTTCTGGGGACCGCGCCTGCAAATAATTGGGGCACCAGACTCTCCTGCTTCTCTCTCATCGTCCTCTTTTCTTCTCTGTCGCTTCTGGACCCATCTTGTCCATTAGAGAGAGGGGGGGAGAGGAATGAGAGAGAGAGAGAGAGAGAGAGAGAGAGAGAAAGCGGGGGGGGGGGGAGGAGAGGAGAGAGATAGAGTGATAGAGAGAGGGAGGGGGGAGGGAATGCGAGAGAGATGGAGAGAGAGCGAGCGGGGGGGAAGGAGAGACAGAGAGAGAGAGAGAGAGAGAGAGAGAGAGAGAGAGAGAGAGAGAGAGAGAGAGAGAAAGAGAGAGAGAGAGAGAGGGGTGAGTGAGAGAAGGGGGAGTGACAGAGAAAGGGAGAGAGAGAGAAAGAGAGAGAAAAGGGGAAAAGTAAAAGAATAGAGAAAGAGAGCAAGCGAGCGCCATTTGCAAAAACGCTATGATAAATGTGATAAGACATAATAGAATCAGCCATTCTGGATCAGCTTTTCGTGTAAAGTCTGCGAGTTTAAGCAGGCTGGAAAGGGACACAACTCCGTCAATTCCTGTCAAATGAGGAGTGCTCGTACTTATCATTCATAATCTCGTCAGCGCCGACGAGAAGAGATGAAGATAGAAATTGGGCAAGAAAAGCAGAAGTGGTCCTTTTAGCTCTCAAATTATGTAATTTTCTGGAGAAGTTTTTGTTTCTTTTTTTCCTTGCATTCTCTCCCTATTTTCTTCAGGGCCGTTTTTCGTCTCTCCCTTGTTTCCAAAATGTCTGTACGGTTCGGAGTAAAAAACGCGCCGAAGAAAACAACATAAAAACAGGATTAAAGATCTCGAGACAAGCCTGTACTCCGGGGAATGTGCATTTGAAGTGAACTACTGGCTGTTAAAAGAAAAGAAAACAGGGGTTTGGGCGGCCAAAAGAGAGAGAGAGACCAAACCCCCAAAAGAGAGAGAGAGAGAGAGAGAGAGAGAGAGAGAGAGAGAGAGAGAGAGAGAGAGAGAGAGAGAGAGAGAGAGAGAGAGAGAGTAGGCCATTAGCAGAGCCCCGGTCAATACTAATGACAGTTTGATTACAGTATGGAGCAAGTGAAGAAAATGGCACCGGATATTATTCTCACCAAAAGTTTAAAAACCTGCAATGAAGTCCCGATATGCAGCACTCTAGTCCTCAAGAGCATTTTTCTGTGTGAAAGGTTCTGCTCCCAATGCCCTCACCATCTCCACCACCCCTCCATGCCTACATCTTAGGCGACAACAAGGAACAGTTTGTGATTACTGTCATACGCAGCACAGAATAAGATCCGTAGGTAATAGGAGAGCATTTTTCTCTTTAGTTTTTGTTGTCTATGCTTCTTGATTTTCATATGTTACAGTTGTTTAGTTGCATTTGTTTTATTTCATTTACTTGCAGATGGAATACAAGAAACTGAACGTCGTATTTTTGCAACATATACAAAAGCCACAAATTGAATCATCAAAATAAAAAAATAAATAAAAAAAAGAGAATAAAATGTTGAAAACGGTGACCCCCTGAAGTTTTCTTCACCCTCTCTTCCCTCCTCGTTCTATCCTAAATTTCTTCTCCTTTCGCAAACTTTCCATTTTTCCGACCGAAGTGGGCCGAGAATAGGCAGTGTGCAGCTTTAGGACATGGGTCTGAGGCAATAAAATAATCAATCTCTCCCCGTGGACTCGCGAAGGGAGCTTTTTCCTCCCCTTGCCCACCCCGTGCGTGTTGCGATATGGCAGCTTCACCCACTCCCTGTCATGCAACGGCAATTCATAATGCATGTTACTTGCAGCCTGGGCTAGACGCTGCTATACTCACAAGTCTTTGGGAGAAGTGAGAGGGGGCTAGATATTACAAGGACACAATGAGAGAGAGAGATAGAGAGAGAGAGAGAGAGAGAGAGAGAGAGAGAGAGAGAGAGAGAGAAAGAGAGAGAGAGAGAGTGGAGATGGGAGGGGGTGGGGATGGATGGAGATTGAAGATCATATAGATCTATATTTTCTTATCATCATCTGCGCAGTTTGAAAGAATTTAAACAATATATCAAATAAAATCTGAAAAACTATCTAGGTTTACAAGTTTAAATGTTCAAATGTAAACATTCACCAAAACGGACACAAAAACAGGCCCCAAAAGGAAGTCGGTTGTTGTGTGTTGGGGTGAGAGAGGCGGGAGGGGCGACAACAGAAATCTAACTCCTACATTCCTTTAGCCGTGACCATTCACCCAGCAGACGACTGGAGGTGAAGATGAAGCCAAAGTGACAAAATACAATAACCCCGTGACCGAAAAATCTTAGAAATGGCGAAACCGTGTCCGGCCGGGGCAGCGCCGGGAACAATCAATATGGCCCACCCCTCTAACCAGCAATATCAATATGAAATAAATCAGCCCTAATGCAAATACAATTTCTCCCCATCACCTTACCCACCTCGTTCCTACCCTAAAGTCCTCTCCTTCCCCACTCTTCTTTCTTTCTTTCTCTCTCTTTCTATTTTTTTTCATCATTTTTTTTCCATTTTGCACAACCACCCAGCCTCGTGCCATACGCAACTTCATATAGCCGATCCGGGGATATTAGCTCTGGCCTAATGGCGCACAAAAAGGGGGCTAACCGTGTTATGATGAATTCTGGACCCCGGTGAAGAGTCCCGATAAGGGAGGTAACTAAGGGGCAAAGGGAGACAATGCGGGTCCTCTGGCGATAGCAGGCAGAGAGAGAGGACTGCAGTATAGTGGCAGCATCAGCATCCGCGTTTTGCTGCCCCGCCGATGGGGCACAAAGAGAGAGAAACGAGCTTAATTGTCGCCTGAGGTCGCGTCTGTGGCAGAAAGGCTGGAGCCACTTTGCTCACAACACTGCTCACATTTGAGAGAGAGGACCCCCCCTTGTCTGTCTGGAACAAAGTCACTCACACGACCCATATAAAACGCTCGACTTTCAGACTTACACCGACTTTGTTGCCACATAAAGACATTATGTAGAGCAAGGTCGATGGTTCAAAACTATATGTTCGACTTCCAGGCTCTTCGTGTAAGAGACACAATGTCAGGAACAATGTCCACCCATAAACACACGACTTCCAGACTTATGCTCTTGTCGCACAAAGACAATGTTTGTAAGACTGTCTCTCTCAAACGGCTCTCTTAAAGATACCTGATGAGAAAAGTTGACCCACAAATACACGAATTTCAGACAGCATTGATAAAATTAATCTGAAACCTTGTCTAAGACATCACCTGTAAACTATGCTAAACTTTATAGTTACATTCTGTTAACGTTTTCTTTTTACTTTGAAGCTTTGTCTAAAGCCTAACAAACGGCCTGTCTTTATCTGTCAAAGCATCCTAGGCATCTATACACAAAAAGATATTTTGCACTGCTGAGGATCGAGTCAAACGTGATTAAGTACTATCGTTACATTATCTGGGAGTAGTAACACAACTCCTCAACCTTAGTCAAACAGCGCCCAATTAAACGAGAACGAAGTCACGATGATCATCATCCACTTCCCAACTTTAACTTGCTTCAAAGTGTGGGGCACATCCCCACACTTTGAAGTAATTTACTTCAAAGTGTGGGATTACTTCAAAGTGTGGTGCAACAACGCACTCCACACACAGTGAAAACCGATCTGAAGTCTAATAACACGAGCAAATGATGAACACAATTACCCCCGAATTACACACAAGCGTTCAGACTCCACATCGGCGTAATGTCGGTGTTTATCATATCTCCACCTACCACACGCGCCTATAACAATGCACCCAACATCCCACCACGTGCGCCTCTAATGCAATCATTCGTCTAGACTTCCAATTAGAAGCAAACACACACGACAGAGGAGCAGCTAGAGGGATTTTCGTCTTACTTCGTTTTTGCCCTGCGCCTTACTCGCGGTCTTGGTTGGGATCCAACAGTTGCTTCCCCTTCTTTCTTCTTTTTGGTTTCCTGTTTCTATCACATTATTTTTTTCCAGGTTGGGTGGGGGTTGGGGGATTATGTGGTGGAAGGAGGGGAGGAAGTAGTAGTTATTTCTGGTAGCAGTTAATTCACTGAGTTAATTCGTTTCCTGTGACTATTATTTTCTTGGTCCACTGCTTGTCTTGTTTGTGCTTGTTTGAGGTCCTCGAAATTTACTGTTCCTGTTTTGCTCTATATTTGTTGCCTTTCTGTTGAAGAAATTATTTATGTGTATCTTTTTTCTACTGTTTTTCTTTTGTGTAGAATCGGAGGAGGGTGGAGTCACACCATGGCATAATTTATGGTCGTCTTTCACAGTCTCACAGTTTTCGTCCTCTTCCTTGCAGCCCAGTCGTGCAGCTCATCTTGTTCTTCATTATATCTTGTCCCTTGTCTCCACGTTTAATCGTTAATTCGCCTTTCTTCATTTTCCTCGTCTTCTCCTTTTTTTTTTGTTCTCCCTCTACCCCCCCCCCCACCCCACCCCACTCTCTTCCCAGCTTGCTAATGCTTTAATGCCTTTATTTCACACTAGCCTGCCCCTCCCCGGCAAAACCGACGCAGGAGCAGTGAGAGAGATACGGAGGTTCTCGATAAATCATTTTTTGCGCGCCAGTTTGATCATTGCATTCATTTTAGGGTTCATTTAATTCTAATATCGCATCCACCTTTGCGATACGCGAGCAGCGAGGACGGGGGGAAAAGCGGGTTGGAGCGGTTCTGGAGATGACACGACTGTGGTGACGAGAGGCCCAGCCAAAGACAATATCTGCCGGAGTGGAGTCTTTGAAATGGAACCGGCACAAGAGCCAGTTTTTCCCCTATCTGGCTATCCCTCCACCCTGCCCCCAAACCTCCCACCCCCACCCCCACCCCATCTGGATATCCTTTGGATTTTTTTCCATTCATTTTTCTATCTGAACACTTCACCCCCACAATCACCACCACCACAAGAAACGGGTTTTCCTCTATCTGGATATCCCGCCCCCCCCCCCCCCCCCCCACCCCTGTTCATCTAGATATCCTCTAGACTTATTCTTTCATTTTTCTATCTGAACACTTCACCTCCACAACCACCACCACCACCACCACCAAAAGAGATGTGTCTTCTCCGTATTCAAACATCCACCCCCTCCCACTATCTCTTATCCTTTTTTTTCCTGGATATTTCTATCGGTCCGAGGCGGTTCGTCTCGTATCTGTACGATGCAATATTGGGTGTGAAAGATTGATTCCCGCTAGCCTCCATTTTCAAAATTGTGTTTCGAGGGGTGTTGTTGTCTGCGATAGAAGGTCCTTCGTATATTTCTGCTCCGTCACCCTCTTTGTCATTTCACCGCTTCGTTTCTCCGTGTTTTTTTCTGGCTCCCATTCACCACCCGCCCCCTCCCCCCTCCTCAACTGTCGGCCCCTCTTCCCCCCCCCCCCCCGACTTTTTTCGACCAATCCCCAATCCCCCAACTCGCTTTCGACCCTGTTCTTGTTGTGCGGTATTTTTTCAAGAGCAGAAGAGGACGTTTTGCATTCGTTGGTCAAAGTTTGATCAAGACCTCAATGCATGGAACTAAACCGAGGGAACAAAATCTATTGCAAAATTCATGTAGCATTTTCGTCGCATTTCATTCCAAATTTTTTTTTCGAGTGATATCTAATACACACAATTAATGTCTGGAATCAACATGCACACGTCCCTGCGACGGCAACAGTCGCACATGTTACTGATTCCATTATCGTAAACTGACCCCTCCCTCTCTCTAACTCTGTCGTTCCTACTCGCTCCCCCCCAAAAAAAATCATAAAGGTGAATTAGCTGGCAGATGTTATGAGGCATTTTTACGACTCCGCCCAAGAAGAGGAATAGAGTAAAAACACCCGAGCAGCTCAGGCTAAACTAACTACCGCAGTCCCGTAGTCCTATACTCGGGTTAAATGACTCTCTCTGGTCCGTCTCTGCCCCCCCCCCCCCCATCTCTCTCTCATTCCCTCTCTCTGTGTCTCTGTCTCTCTCTGTTTCTTTCTGCCTGTCTGTCAGTATTGTCTCTCTCTCTCTCTCTCTCTCTCTCTCTCTCTCTCTCTCTCTCTCTCTCTCTCTCTCTCTCTCTCTCTCTTCGTCTGCCTATACGAGTCTGATACGTCTGGCCCCCATGCTCAAAAGCCTATAAAATGGGGTTTAGGCATTAACATTTCGGTGTAGATCGCGACAAGGCAAAGCGATGGCATTTTCATATTTGTAGCTCAGTTTCACTCTGCCGAGCACCGCAGACTAGACACGTTTACCCTGTACGGATTAAACAGAAATAAAATCCTCCCAAAAGCCTCGAAAGACAGGTGTCAATGTCGAAGTGCCGTGGATCTAAATTAAGCAAGAAACGGAAAAAGGAGAAGATGAAGGAATTTAAAGGAGCGGAGTATGTCATTGGCGAGCTGTGGGCTAAAAAATTGCAACTGCAATATTTGAAAGTTTGATGCCTTTGTGTACTGATATGACAGCTTTTTAGGCCTTTTGGATAGACGAGTAAATCGTCGAGTAACTATTTTGGTCGTGAAGGTAACAATATCCGAAAATAACATAGCAGAAAGTCCGGGCTGGCATGGGACAGAAAGAAAGCCGCGCCTACTGCGCGTATCGCATGTCACCAGGGTCGTACTGTCTTGAGTAATTGTTTAGATTTTTCTTTATTTTTCCCCATCTATTCTTCTGTTCTGTGTCTGTCGGCGAAGACCGTACATGTCCGACATACATTTCTGAACAATACCTACACTTAAAACCTCCTCTGCCGTCACAACACCCAGACCCAGACAGTGACTCTTTTCTTCTATGAGTTTAGTTTATTTTTTATTTTATTTTACCCCGACACCTAGACCAAGGCTGTGCGTCTTTTCTTCTCCCGATCTTTTTGTGTGTGTACCTATTCTTTCAGTTCACGGATGACTGAATTACAAAATGCTGCTGTCAGCACGGTCTGCCTTCACAAATCGTCCCGACTCCGATCATTGGCAAAAACGCCATCATTTGGATTGTTGGCGCTAAGTGAACATGACGCCAATCGCATGGCGGCGTACTATTGCCAAAAGTGATGTTTACATAATAGTACCAACAATGATATTTATGTGCAAGTATATTTAAACACTGACTTTCTTTTCATAACTACAGTATGGCGTTGGTATGTCACCAGAAAGACGACCAAAAGTAAACATTGCTAAGTACCGCCCCGAAGTACATGTACTAAGAACATTTAGAAAGTAACAATAATTTGCAAGAACATTAAAATCAGCACCTTTTGTGGTAATCTAATCTTATAAAATAGAAGCAATGCATGGGGGATATTTGCAAGAAAAAAAGATCACAGATCATAGCAAATTACTACAGTGACTCATTGAATATTATCACTTTTGGCGTAAGAGTGCCGTCATACAATTCGACAGAGAAAACCTGCCCCCCTATCGGTGACAGCAAGGCTTAGCAGCGGTAATAAAGCATTTGACCTCGAGTCGCGTTTAGCGTTGAAGCTGAGTGCATTTTCAGTTTGGAACGATGAAAGATGGGGTCGAGAAGAAAGTATTAAGTTCAGACCCAAAAAATAAAGAATGAGGTAACTGTGGATTTCAACGTTAATGGGGTATAATCTTTCCCTGCTTATCACGCTTTGAAGAAACTGCTTTTGTGTGAATTTTTCTTTCTCGTTGGTGGTATTATGGGTTCAAAGCTCTCAACGAATGAAACAAAAACGAAAAGTGTTTTACAATATTAATCAGATTTTTATTTTATTTCAACGACAAGAACCACAATCCGCTATTAGAACTATTGTTACGGGTAATCTCCCCTCAAAATCCCTAACCCGTTTATAATTCTCCCCTTTGAGTTCGTTCTGCATGTTAGCATTCAAAAATCATTTAAAACTTAACTCCTCCCCTTAAATATTCAAATCTAGCTCCGCTGCTTAGTTTTTCTTCTGGTGTTCTTTGAGATTACGCGGGAACAGTACCGTGGCATTTACTGGTTACTAACAAAAGCACCAATTGAACTGTATATATACAAATAAAACAAAAACAAAAAACAAAATCTAATTCTCACGGCTGAAATAAAAACAGTGCACGTAGACATAGCTGGCTGTGGACTAATGAACACAACTATAAACAGGAAAAAGCATAAAGTAATTAATCTTGCCCGCTGAAGAGAAACGCACATGGTAATTAATCTTACTCCTGCAAAACCATCAGTGTGAACTTTTCAACGAAACGACCACAACATTTCACACGCGCACGCTCATACACAAACTCAGGGTCTCTCTTTCTCTCTCTATCGCACTCAATCCTCGCCTGAAGGCAGCGACTGCCAAACTATCAAGTTAACCGTCCAAACAGATAGCATCATTGATCCGGGCCGAAAAAGTTTGTCAAACCGTTGCAAACTGATGACACCCGCCTGACAAGTTAAGATATATCCCTGAGCGCGACACTTTCCATCAGCTTGGTGCTGCGATTTGTGTGTGTATGTGAGAGGGGGGGAAGGGGGGTGTCATCCAGCCTGCTTATCTGCTTACTACTGACTGAGCTTTCAATCAATTAAAAACTGAGTTGTCCCCCTTCGATCACATCGTTTACTGTTATTTTGGGTGTGTGTGTTTGTGTGTGTGTGTGTTTTCTGCGGATCTTTTTAATTCTGCACACGAGCTGGCCTGTATCGTATATCTTTGACATTCTCAGTTCAGACATTTGTAACTTTAAACCTTTGAAAAAAAAGGGACTTCAGTCATAAATCTTCGTGGGAACTAAACGTAACCAACCACGACCTAACGCTTCATCAAAACTCCGATTAACGGGTTGTTCAAGGCATTTAAACACCTAACGTGTAAGACTTTTTCATCAAGTGTTGGCACTGCATTCCTCAAACTCAGCCGCGGCAGCATAGTTCCATCACGGAACTATTCTTTACAAACTCCCTCATTAACTGCCTCATCAGCTCCCTAAACGACTCCCTAATCAGCAATAGATAACTACAATCAAAAGGCTAAGCGAGCTCAGGAAGCGGTCTAGTTAGTTAAGGTGCCTGCCTACCCATCAAAAGATTGACGAGCATCGCCCAAGTAAAGTTAAGTGCGACAGTAATTGAATGAGGAGCAGGTTCCACTAATCAACACATTTAGCATTTTTACACGGATTAATAATGATTTGCACTCTCCGCACCGTTACGTACACGTAGCAGGTAAAACGAAAACTGACGGGCAAGGGGGTGGTGGGGGGGGGTGGAGGAGGTAAATAGAAGAGATTTCACTTTGTGACTGTTTGCACTATATGCCTGTTGCTGAGTTTTGGGATCAGAAGAAACGACGAAAGTAGAGATGTGGGCGGTTGAAGTCACTGCAGACAGTTATTACGATGAGAGAAAAAAATCCAAAACATATCCGCCTGACGTGTATTTCCCAAACTGGGCCGTGCTCGACATTCCTTCGTTGTTGGGATGAATTCCTTCATTATATCTTTGCCTGAAGACTTCCCTCTGTTTTCATAATCTCCCCTACTCGCAGCCATGAGGACTCGGAGGCTATTTTTAGCAACTGATTGTTTGATTAGAGCGAACTCTAAGTACCTCATACCTATAAATATAATGTCTCGAATAAAGGCTGCCTGTCCTCAGGAGTTGCTTAACAATTTCAAATCTTGGTTGGGATTAATATTTATTATCCACAAAGGGAGCAAAAGCAATACAAAAAGGAAGGGGAAAAGGAAGCTGTGCTTTAAAAAATAGAAGACATTTCAAACCAAAAAGCTACAATGGTTTGTTTATTTGTTTGTTTGCTTAACGCCCAGCCGACCACGAAGGGCCATATCAGGGCGGTGCTGCTTTGACATATAACGTGCGCCACACACAAGACAGAAGTCGCAGCACAGGCTTCATGTCTCACCCAGTCACATTATTCTGACACCGGACCCACCAGTCCTAGCACTAACCCCATAATGCCAGACGCCAGGCGGAGCAGCCACTAGATTGCCAATTTTAAAGTCGCCGGTCAGCTACAATGGTAATTTTATGCAACGATTCATTATAAATATAACGACACTTTCACAAGTCCATCGACTTAATGATTTTTATAGCGGATAGACATACAAATAGTTCAGAGCTGGTATGAACTCCAATGTCAAAACATTTACCCACAAACAAAAAATCATTGCAGTCACTTCAGTAAAGAGCACAACGCAAAAGGGTTGACCCCCAAATGCCGTAGTACAGATAGCGAAAGGTGACACACACAGCTGTGGTTTAGAGGACATCACTTCAACTTTGAACCGCTTCAGACACAACCCGTTCTGATAACAAACTGTGTGGGTTGTAGTGCATCGTTGTGTCGTCTGGATGTCATTTTCTGCTCTCTTTTTTGCTTGTTATATCTTTTGTTTTGAAGTAGACCTTTCAAAAAAGGGTGGGACTTCTGTGCAAATCTTTAGGGGAAAAAAGAGAGAAAAAGCTCTCATTTGCTTGTTATATGTTCCACTTCTTTAGAATTATAACTCAAAAGGCCTTACTATACTGGATAAAATATTGAAAACTGCTTTATAAACAGGTTAAAATCCGTAGGCTTTGCATTCCGAGGTTTTCTAATTAACAGTAACACACTGATTTTGGAGAAAACAACCCCAATATGAATCTGAAAACACCACAAATTAAAATAAATCACGAAACAAACGGCATCGATTCCTTGTCTCAGTAACACACCATTGCTACCTCCCTCCTCCAACCACCCTCCTCATTCAGACCCCCCCTCCCCCCATTTCCCTCCCCAACCTTTACAAATTAGCTGAAATGACTAACACATTTCTATAGTCACTTATACTTCTCAGACGCAAAAAAAGAGGCTTTTCATACTCTAATTATCTTGGCTGAATTTTCTGAACCAGACAACTAATTGGATGCCGAACACTGAACAAAAGATCTTGAGACTGAATACAACACCCTAATTAATGAAATTTTGATATGAAACAGAAAGAAAGAAAGAAACCAGAAGACGGAGATAAAAAAGAAGAAATCAAGAAAGAAAGCAGCTAGCGGGAAAGAAGTATAAACAAGAGAAAAAATGACAAATATAGAATAACTTCAGATATAGGAGTAGAGAGGAAATAAGAAAAGCTGGATGAACAGAGAAAACACGAAGATGGGAAGAAAAGTGAAGAGATGAAGAAATTGAGCCAGGAAAAAAATATACATAAGAATTGTAGATTGAAGTGGGGAGTGTTTCGAGTATAGGGGAAAGGCTCCTAATATGGACCGGCTCCTAATATGGACCACCTTCTGTTCTGACAAACTAACGGCGCTAGAGCGCTCAAAACAATTTCATTCGCTTTATTCACCCTCTCTGGATAAGTTGCACATGTCAAAACTGTTGCAGAAATACAAACCCCAAAACCGTTAGACTTTTTCGGGTTTTTTTTCACTTTTGGCAGCGTTCACTCTAAATTTGCCGTCTAAAACGGACTCGTTTCTGTCCACAGTCAAAGCTTTTATCACACAAAAAAGGCTATAAAATTATATGACAGCTAAGACCGTATTTGTTACATTATAGCAGTGTTTACCCCGAGTTTATCCTGCAAAGAAAAAATAATAGCAAAACCTCAAAGTATGTGTGAGTCCCCTAATATGGACCACCTTCAACAAATCGAAGAAAATAAAAGCTAAAGGCAATTTTAATTAATTCATTAAGAAGCTTGCTGAAAATAACCTATAACTAGCCCTCGAGATTTCAAAAAAATATAACAAATAGTCTTTTTTTGTGGAAGTTGATAATTTCACTTATTTTCACTCTGTTTTTGATAAGCTTCTTCAGTTTGCTGGTGTACTTCAAATAATGCTCTCATCAACCCGAAACAGATAAATCTAAAGCATATTTGAATTAATCTGACTTACACACCAAGTTGTAACATGTTATTTTGAAGTATAGAGGGCTTTTCACAGTGATTCGTGAAGGCCGCTTCACTGGTCCATATTAGGCGCCCAGGCTCCTAATATGGACCATTTGTGATTTTTTCTGTATTTAATTTTTGCAGAATGTCTATCAAAGCTATTTCACTCTAATTAGGCCTAACGGTTAACCTAAGAGAGAAGGACTACCAAACACAAAATGAAACTTCTTCGCAAGAAAACAAGCTAGTTATCAGCATAAAACAAAAAGTGGTCCATATTAGGGGCCCTTCCCCTATATGGTAGAAGAGAACGTAAGACGCAAATTGAAAACAAGACAATAAACAAACAAACAAAGTAGAGACACAATTTTCTTCTCGAAAGAAAATATTGAAAATAAACGATGCAAGTGATACAAATCACAACTAGGGGAGCGAGAGAGAAAAAACAAACACCACCAAGGGAAGCAAAAGAAGCCGCACAGCTGTGACTCATGTCTACGAACAAAACAAAAATGGCGGCTGTCAAAGCGGAAACACGAAGGGGACGCAATTCACGCTGAATGACATCATCAATACGTTGAAAAAGATGCTTTCTCAAGCTGAAGAGTCGCCGTCTGTTCCTCGGCCATGATCCGAGTAAAAAGGCAGAAAAGAGGAAGAAAGAGAAGAGAAGAAGAGAAAGGGAGAATGTACGTTCTGGCTCACCGATTCCGACAGACCCTAAATATTAACGCAAAATAGGCTTCTGGACTAAACTTTTACTAAAATGAAACATGCGACAAAATCAGAAAAATACTGCATAAATCCATACAAAAAAAATACAGTAAAGTAAGGTTGTTTTGAACCAATGCCGGGTCTGTCGGAATCAGTAACCCAGAACGTACATTCTCCCTTTCTCTTATACAACATTCTTAAGCTCAATACGCTCTCTCATTTACAAACTTTACTTCATATGTTCTTTCACTGTTAGAATTATATCTGATACATGCAATGTGACTGTCTAAACGAATAGTTAACTCTTTACAAGTGATTCTATTTTTACTTTTTCTTCCCGTCCTATTTGAATCCCCTTTTTTAAAAACTGCTTTTTCAGATCTTCTATATCGAGTGGCTTGTTATATTCAGCTCGTGTTTTTGTTTGAATACTTGCTTTCTTACTTTTGTAGTCATCAAAGTCTGTTTGTATCTGTTTGAATTCTTCGTCAGAAACTTTTGAATCTTCAAGTGCTTTACTGATAGACAGTTTTAGGCTAGACAATTTTGATGATGCAAGAGTGGAAATGGATTCGTGTTTTTCAAGCTTTTTCACAATTTTTTTCATTATAGCTGATGCTATAAATGATAAACCACCAACTGCTGCTGCCACACCACCTAGGATTAGAGAAACTGGAGTCCCTACTCCGGTAGCTAACAGAATTGTTCCCGTTACACCTGCAGCTGATGCAAGGATAGTAGAACCAGTGCTGGCATTAGAAAGGCTGTTGTAAGTTGTTGAGTACTTACGTCTAGCGCGAGAATATTTTTCTAATTCATCTTCTAGTTGTTTTTGTATATTACTAATGTGTGCCAGTCTGAATTGTTGACTTTCTGCTGCACTTTCATCAATATTAGGATAAAGCTTCACACTGCTAGTCATCTTTTTAATGCAAAATATAAAATATTTATCTTAATTCTCACTGGCCAGTGTTTCTGCTAAGCTTTGAAGCTGTTCATTGCTTAACACCTTATCTGTATAGTAGAAAGCAATCAAATCAAGATAAGTAAGATTAATACTTCTTATTTCTGTTAAATTATTTATATCTGCGTTAACAACAACATTTTGGTTTGACGTCTGTTTTTTTATTGTGTTAGAATCCTTTTGAACAGCAATAAATACTCTGACTTCTTCAACATTTAATGGTCTCCAGTTGAGATTTATTCCTCTCATTAGAACAGTGTTTGTGGTTTCTTCCCTTTTCCTGACAACTATATCAAATATCATAGTTGCATTCTGCCCTATTGGAAGCTTGGGTATAAAATCGACAATGGTGTCAGCGTCCTTTTCAACACTTTGTTTTCTGTGAATGAGATAGTTGTTCTTATGGAAAGGTTTAACTGCAACTTCTCCCCTGCTGTTAATCGCAGGAACAAGGCTAACAATTAGTGGTTTAGCATTGATTGACTTACGGAATGTGTCGTCTTTTCCAACAAGAGTGTATGGACTCACAAATTCAAACTTCATTTCCCAGTCAATCTTTTTTATAACAGGACTAAGTACCCATTTTTTATTCTGATGTTTCCACATGTAGTATATGTCATCGACAATTGGATCAGGTACATTAACATCACGGATTTGGCCTAGTTTGAGAAATCTTGGTTTCTTTTCATCGTCGATTTCCTTTCTCTTGTAATGACCAGTGTCTGTAAACTCGAATGCATACACTGCACCAACTTCAGCATTGCTCTCAAAGTCGATAGCGTCTGCTAAATCTTTCAACTCTATAGTTGAACATGCAACAGGATAAGCTATTGTAGGTCCACTCGACATTTTAATACTCAATATTTTATGGAACTATTTCCAATGTAATGTTAAACAAACAATCAACTGGTTGTCCACTTTGATTTTTCAGATCAATGTGTAGGAATTCATGACACCCTTCCTCCAAGTCCTTGAACTGAAGTGTCTTAAATGTTGGCACGTGCATTTTACAAAAAGAGGCATCACTCGGTGGAAGAATCCTAAGCAGATCAGAACGCTGATCATTAAACAGATTATAGGATGTGTTAAGCTCTCTCATGTGAACAAACAGTACACTGTTAACATCCATGTCAATGGGACGTGTTCCCTTGTATAAATTTGTAATTCCAAGCATATCAAGGAGTTTGGTTGGAAACTCAACGTTTACTTCTCTAGTTTTGGGCATAGTAAGAGTAGCAATGAGACTTGCATGATTTAAACTCGCTGTAATACCTACTGGAGCAAACAATTCTTTCTCTAAAGTGCAGAAGTCATAGTAACCATCTTCTACAGAATGTGTTTTACCATTAATTCTAACCCAGTTGTTAGCCTTTTTTTTACTGATATTATACCAAGTAACCTTGTACATAATTTCATGCAGTGCAACTTTCATTCCTCCATTTTGATTGTTGATAGGGTTTGCAAGTTTAACTGGCACACTAGTCTTCACATTTGTTAGTGTGATAAACATTTTTTATTCAACAACAAAAATGAGTCAGTATAAATTCAACAAAGATGTTAAATACAAAACTGGACCATATTACAATCCAAAGACTATTTCTTTCCATGAGTTGGACTTTGCTGTAACAGAAACAGAATCCATTCGCGTTAAAGTGCCTGACCCATTCCATTCTTACCTAAATCCCCCAATCAAAAATGATAGTGTTCCAAAGATGTGGAACTCTCACCCAATTCAGTTCTATCAGAATCAGTTAAACTTTGCAATATTCTGTGCAACCACGGGATGTGGAGTGTCCTATGCAGACCACATGAATAATTCAAACTTACTGACAAAGTGTGTGTACACATTTCACGTTTACTATCAGTGCAGGAGAATCTTGTCTGAACTTCAGGCACCAATGCCGCATGAAAAGAGCTGGAACCCATTCAACAATAGGATAAACATGAAAGTGTATGAGCGTCTCTGCAATGAATTCAATATAGATTTTAAGACCGACTTTAGGCAAAAGCAAGACAAAAACCATGGCATGGGAACACTATATTTATGGGGTGTCCACAGGAGGTATAATTTTGATTACTGGCCAGGTCATACATCTTTTTCTTCAAATGTGCAGGTACAGTTAGGATCAATAGAACAACAGCACCACAATGCATGGACTACTTTTATATTAGACACCGGCAAAGGTTTCACTGGATCAGGTGTTGAAAGGATCAATGAATCTATCCGAACATATGCGTGGTGCTTGCTAGGCTCGCAGGCACAGACACGATCAAACATAATGAGAACAAGCACAGGGTTTGGTGCACAGAAACAGTTGTTATCAAATTTAGAAGATGTCATAAACTCTGCAGTTGATCTGCCTTCCAGCATCAAAAGGTATCAAGACTCTCTCCGTTATGCAAGATCAAAAGTTGACTTTGCTGTTGGTAACGGCCTTTACATGTTACCTTCTGATCTCCAGCTGCAGATTGGAACAATAACAAATTATAACAATGAAATCATTATTGCTAGTGACACCCAGCCGCTTGGAAAGGGTGAAGAACTGAATTCAGAAATCAGAACGATGTTACAGCCATATCACAATGAACAGAAACAAAGCGTGACAAGTGAAGATCACGCTGCAGGTGAAGATCATTCTGTCACTAGTGATGATCAAGCTGTTAGTATTAGTGATGATCATGAATCGCAGAAGACTGCTCTAGTAATTGGTGGAGTGGGTGTAGGCTTACTTTTGCTTTATTCTCGTTAGCAGAACACCTGCAATTAAAACTATTAGAGTCCAGAGATGTTCAGCCATGAAACCAACAACTTTACCTGCAAAAGATAACAGCCAGCTAACAATTGAACCAATGATTCCTGGAAGTGCATCCAAAGCTTTTGCTGCTAGTTTCTTTAATAGTTCTGCAATGTGTTTGAGTTGTTTCTTTACCCATCCCGGATCAGATGGAGATGAAGGTGAAGGTGGAGGTGGAGGTGTGACAGTGCCACCTGTGAGTGTTAACACTAATGTGCTTATTGCAAATCCTAACGCAGTTAGTATACTAGCTATTGTGATTCCCTGCTCTCTGAAAAGCGTTCTAATTCTTTCAGCAAGAGTTGTGTCTTCGTAAAGGATTCTTTGAATTGTATTTTTTATTCTGCTGACCTGTGTTCTCAGTTGTTCTCTATTGTTACTTAGAACTTCTAACCTTATGGCTTTCTCCTCCTGCAAATCTTTTAAACGCTTAGAAATTCTGTTTTTTACTTCTTGTTCTAGGTTCAAATCATCAGCATCAGCAAGTTTTTGTTTCTCTTTGTTTATATCTTCATCCAGCTGACCTAGTTTTGACAGATTATTTGCTATTTCACCTCTGATGGTTTGTAGTGATTGATTAAGGGCTTCTATTTCTCTCATAGGTAATAGTTCATGTGGAGTCTTCAGTGAAGTTTCCTCAGAAAAAGAAGTCTCTATCTCTTGTATAAGTTGATCAGCCTCTTCTGCAAGTTTATTAAGATCTTGCAATGGAACAGATTCTATTTGAGTAGCAGTTGGTAGTCCTAGTTCTGCTTGTTGAAGTAAGGAAACAACATGGGAAGATGATGACCGTGTGCTAGGCACAATATCTAATTGCCTAAGTCGATTAGCAGTAAGTTTTTGTTTTAGTGAAACTTTTGATAGAAACTTAGCAGGATTAGATTTATATGTAAGTTGGACTTTTTCTCCTTTATCGCTAGTTGTATATAAATGATTTGCTTCCATTTTGAACTGGTTTGGATCTAAAACATCAGGTTCTTCTCCTAAACTTTTGTAGAAATCTCTAACTTTACCTTCCAGAAGTTCATGTCGTGCCACCTCATAATGCAGTGAATGATGGTAGGGAACCAAAGGGATTGCTTCGCTCATGTCGTCCGCTGGCTCAAATAAATCTTCAAATCCACCTTCTGCCATTTGTAACTTATTTTTTATTTTGAAAATAAAAAAAGATGGCACAATCGTTCGGTTCTGTTCTTGATCCTTACAGAAGGCTGAAAGAACCTCTCGGGGTAAAAGGAATAAGGCAAACAGTTATAGTCACAAATAATCCTTCTACTATTGATCAGAATGAAATACTTACTGTTAGGTTTCCTAATCTAGGTAAGAACGATGTTATTGTACCAGGCACTGTAAGACTATCATTCAAATTAGAATTAGAATCTGGCTCAGATGAAAATAGGACTTTGGCTTATAATGTAGGAAGAGCAATTGTGAGGAAGATTACTGTCAAACTGGAAGGGCGGGAAGTGATGTCATTGAATAATGCAGATGTATTTTTAGTTTATGCAGATAATTGGTTAACTGACAATGAAAAGAAAAACAGAGTGTTTCAAGGGATTCAGTCAGACAATGGGATAAAAGTTAGAATAGGAGCCGGAGATAAAGCTGACAACAAAAAAGATAACGCTGTCAATGTTGCTTTTGGAAACAAATTTTGTATTCCACTTGACTTTGAACTCATAAATTCACATCCTCCCTTCTATCAAGGAGCATTGCGTGACAGGCTGTCATACGACCTGACTTTCAATAGTTATGATCGTGTTATGCTTTCACAAGACCCGGAAGCAAAGTATAAGGTGTCTGGAATTTCTTTAGAGTTTGATGTTGTAAACCATCCTGAACTGGCTAGACTTATAGAAAATCAGTACAGTTCTAAGCTGCCTATCTATTATGAAAGAGTGTTGAATCACAGTACACTTTCAAAAAGCCAGGCTGATCCAATCTGGAACATTAACTTGAATACACCAGCTAGGTCAATGAAGGGAATACTTATGTTGTTTGAGGAACCAAAAGATTCATATGAAAGGCAAATAGAAAAGTTTTACAATCCACTAATCAATAGAGTATATTGCACAATTGAAGGGCAGCCAAACCAAATATTTGCATCTGGCATGCTGCCATACCAACACTATGATGAAGCAAGAAAGTACTTTACTGGAGGAAGATTGAAAGACCCAACATCTGATCTTGTGGCTAAAGATCTGCATTTACACGGTGTTGGCGTAGAAGATTTCTTGACAAATAAATATGCGTTATGGCTGGATCTCAGAACAACTGACGACAACAAACTGCATGGAAGTGGAAGGCGAATTGAAAACGGATCAGAAGGAATCACAATACAAATTGAAAAGGAAGTAGGGAGTAGTAGTAAATCAGTTAAGATCTACGTGTTTGTTGTGTCAGATGCGCAGTTAAACATCTCTGAAAGCAGATTACAGGATATTGTTTATTGAACGTGTTAAAATGAAGTATCTAGATTTTCTTCCAAAAGATCCACACTGTTCTTTGATTTGTGGGGCAACAGGTTGCGGCAAAACAAGATATGTTTTGGATTTATTACAGACTGTTTACATAAATCACTTTGAACACATAGTCATATTCTGTCCAACCATAAAGCATAACAGAACATACAAGGAGAGAAAATTCATATGGTCTGATCAAAATATATTTATTGTAAATCCTTCTGATCGTCTAAATGTTTGCTTGGAGCATTATTTCGATCTTTTTCAGAACACACCAACACTGTTTATTATTGATGACTGTGCAGCAGAACGTGACATTGTTAGAAAGAAAAGTGCACTAGCAAAGCTTGCATTCAGTGGACGACATGCATTAATATCAGTTTGGATATTAACACAAAAATACAATGCAGTTCTGAAAGACTTTAGAGAGCAACTCAAAACAATAACATTGTTCTATTCAAAGGACCGTGACAGTTTTGAAGAGTGTCTTCGAGAAAATGATGTCATTGAAAACAAACAGGAGAGAGAAAGAATAAAGAATAATCTGAAATCTTCTAAGCACTCGAAACTGGTTTTAAAAACTGATCAACCAGTTCAGTATGTATGTTTGTAGAAATCCTTGCTAAGTTCTTGTCAAGTTCTTACTCAAGTTCTTACCAAGTTCTTGTCAATTTCTTACTCAAGTTCTTGTCAAGTTCTTACTCAAGTTCTTACTAAGTTCTTACTCAAGTTCTTGTTAAGTTCTTGTTAAGTTCCTACCTAAGTTCTTACTCAAGTTCCTACCTAAGTTCTTGTCAAGTTCTTACTAAGTTCTTGTTAAGTTTTTACTCAAGTTCTTGTTAAGTTCCTACCTAAGTTCTTACTCAAGTTCCTACCTAAGTTCTTGTTAAGTTCCTACCCAAGTTCTTACTCAAGTTTAATTACTAGATTTTTATTTTATTCTGCATCAAAATAAAATGAACTGTGATGAATTGCTGATGCAGACTTCTACAGATATTGAAATCTGTGACAGTAGGACTATACCTGATAAAAAAGAAAGATTGTATTCACTTGCTGTTTGTGGAAAAACAAAACACTACCTTGGGCGGCAGTTAACTGTGGAAGAAGTACAACATCTTTCCTCAGAAGATATAGAAAAGTATCATGGACGGTATGAATCAGTGCTTGGTTCTAAGATGGTTAGAAGTATTGGACAGACTGTTATAGGTTTGTACACAAAGATTTTTGGACATTTTACACCTCTCGACTCGGAGGAAGACTTAACACATGATCTAACTCATGACCCTGTTGTTTCCAAGTCCCTCGAATCTCTTGCCTGTGGCCTGTATTATCGATTTGGTGCTTTATTAGTACCATTTGTTGCTGGATTAATTACTTTCAAACACATTAATTTTCAGAATAAAAAAGATGACAGATCAGTTGAAGCAGACAGTGGAGCAGACGAAAATACCAGAAGTGAACACAGTGACAAAGAAACCTGGTAGAGTAGAAGCAGGAAAAAAACTAGCCGAATGGAACAGACAAAAAAAGTTAAATCAAAAGGCAAAGCAGAACATTATGTCTGAGGTTGAGCAGACACCAAACATTCCTGAAGTGACTAAGGTCACACAAACTGATCAAGAATTAAAATCTTCATTTCTATCATACAGAAAAGTAGCTGTAGCAGCTGTTGTTGGAGGAGGTGGATACTTGCTTTACAAACTTTGGCAAGGCAAATATAAAGTGTCAGAAACACCAAAATCAGAAACACCAAAATCAGAAACACCAAAACCAACAAACAAAGCAGTACAAACAATAAAAAAGCCCACAGTAGTACCTGCAGTGGATTCATTTCATATGGAATAATTTTAATATTTTAATTTTGATAACATAAAAATGAGTTCTGAAAAGACAATAGTTAATCTAGTTTATCACGCTGCAGTGATTGGAGGCTTGAGTGTAGGTTACACAATGCTGGGTAAAAGTCTCCTCAGAATGAAACCAGCCGACTTGGGAAAGTTAGACTTCGAAGACGGTGCTAAACTAATTGGTGTTGTGACAGCTTCCTTTGCAACAAAAGACTTCCTGGTGAAGCAAGGAATTATTCCAGAAAATATAAACATGTAAGACAATAAAATGGCTAGCTTGGTTATGATGGTGGGAGGTGCGATTGTAAATGCGCTTGCATTTTCTGGCAGCAACTATTTGTTTTCTAAACTGCAAAATGGTGAAGAGAGGGAAAGGCACAACAAAGCCATGGAACAACTGGCGAAAGCACAGGATGAATACGAGAAGAAACGAATTGCGCAGTTAGACTTTATGAATGATAAACTCAGGCAGCAAGGACATGCAAACAAAACCTTTGCCAATGTTGATGCAGCCATTCAAGAATACTATCTTGTAACTGGAAAGAAAATGAAGACAAGTGCTCCTCCAAAACTGGGTGACTTTTATCAGCCTTCAGAAGAGCAGAAGGTGGGCGAGATTGTTTTCATTGTTATTGGTATGGCTGTTGTTTACTTTATTGCGCGTGCTGTCAAATCTTAATATTCTGTCATTTAAAAAACCATGAGTGATGCTTTGTTATCTAAAATATATTATTCCCCAAAAGGATACTGGAAAGGAAGAACTGCTATTGACAAGCTCAGTGACGCAGCAGGTGTTTCTCAAGATATAGCAAAGAAATGGTTGTCAAAGCAGGCAGTTTGGCAGATCTATTTACCTGCACCAAGAAAAATTACACGACCACACTTTGTTAACATTAAACCGAATGACACTCATCAAATAGACCTGCTGTATTTACCGCATGACACAGTCAGAAGGAAGAAATATAAGTATGCACTGACTGTAGTTGATGTTGCAACAAGATACAAAGATGCTGAACCGTTGACAGAGAAAAGTGCTATAGCTACAGCTGTTGCCCTGCAAGAAATTTACAGACGTGGACCACTAAAGTATCCCAGAATGATTCAGTGCGATGATGGTAAGGAGTTTAAAGGAGCTGTCAACCAGCTTCTGTTAAAACATCATGTTACAGTGAAGAGAGGTATTCCAGGAAACCACAGGTCACAGGCTATTGTTGAGAGCTTTAACAAACAGTTGGCAGAAAAACTGTTTTCATATCAGTACCATCAGGAATTTTTGGACACAGAAAGTAAATTGCGTAACACTGAATGGGTCAAAAGATTACCATCAGTACTTAGAGCAATGAATCTGGAGGTATTTAAAGCTACAGGGTTAAGACCAGTTGATGCAATCAAACAGAAAACAATACCTGTTGCTCCAAAGTCAACAACACCAGTGGCATTACTACCTTTCAATCAGAAAGTCAGATATTTATATGCACCCGGTGAAGCTGAGGGTGACAGCAGGAAGCGTGCAACGGATCCAATCTGGAGTATTGACATTCATGAAATCAAGAGAGTAGTAGAGACAAATCCACCTATATATTACTTGAGAGAACCAGCACCGCAAAGAGCCTTTGTAAAAGAGGAATTACAATTAGTTCCACGTGGTACAAATGTTAAATGATTTTTTATTTCAGATTTTATAGTGTTAACAAAAATGGAAGCTCTGAGAAAGAATTGCAACTTCATTTTTTTAATTTATATTTTTATTTTGAGTTATAAAATCAAACTCACAGCGATGGAAGACTCTGTATTAGAATCTTTATCGACAGTATTTGACACCGTTGAATTACAAGTAACGGATCCTCAAAATGTGCAGTCCAGTGTGCAAGACGCCATTGAACAAATTCCAAACAATTTGTTGATTGAACCTCCAGTAAAAGTGCAGATAGTCAGTTTAATAAAATACAAAACAGTCAGTGATGAGGTGCTAGAAGTTCATGTTTCAACCAGACAACTAGCACTTAATTCTATGGCAGAATTGAATGGAAACTGGGCAGATGAAATGATGAAACGGTTTGAGCAAGCTGCAGAGGATGCAAAGATGAAAGGATCCGGATGGTCAGAAGGTGAAATTCTAAAAATAGAATTGAAGCTAAGTAAATTTGCCCCCATCAGAGGTAGAAGTTACATACCTTTACCTCCTGCTCTTGTCAAAAAACGTGCTGTGCTGAACATAAAGAATGATGATGACAAATGTTTTATGTGGTGTGTTCTGGCAAGACTGTACAGTGTAAAGAAAAATGCAGAAAGAGTGTCTAACTATCATGCATACAGAAATAAACTAAACTTTACTGGTATTGAATTTCCTGTCAGCATTACAAGCATTGACAAATTTGAACAGCAAAACAAACCCATCACCGTAAATGTTTACACGTGGGATGAGGAAGATGAACTGAAACCAGTCAGAATATCAAAGAACTCACCAACGATTGGTGATTGTGATACTAACCATGTTGACATGTTACTAATGACTGATGGTGTAACATATCATTACACTTTGATTCGTACAATGAGTAGACTGATGGCGAGCACAAGCAATCACAATAGTAAACAAGACTTTTGTAGGCGATGTCTCTTGCGTATTCCATCAATTCATGCAGCACTTATACACAAGCAACATTGTAAGAGCGTTGATGATGCGGTTGTGAAGTTAACAACACCACCGCCAGACAGCAAAGTGTATTTTAAGAATGTATGCAAACTACAGAAAAGTCCTTATGTTGTTTATGCTGACTTTGAATCTATCATTGTGCCATATGAAGGACCTTTACCAAAAGACCTACCTAAAACAGTAACTCTAAGTAATCATCAAGTCTGTTCATATGCATTTATTGTTGTTAGTTCAGATGGTAAACATTCTAAACCGCAATTGTACAGAGGACCTAATGCAGCAAAGAACTTCTTACAGCAAATGAACCAAGTGCGAAATGACTGCTCCAAACAACTGAATCTTTCAGACATTGTTATGAAACCTGAAGACCAAGAACAGTTTAACTCTACCACACAGTGTTGGATATGCGAACAAAGTCTAACACCAAACATAGACAATCCAATAGTAAGAGATCATGATCATGTAAGTGGGCAGTTCCGAGGAGCAGCACACAGCAAATGTAATCTACAATTAAAGTTTGATCCTAAGACTTGGAAGCTTCCAATCTTCTTCCATAACTTGCGCGGTTATGATTCACATCTGATCATGCAGGCAGTAACTGATGAATACAAAGCAAGATGCATTGCGCAGTCTTCAGAAAAGTACATGGCCTTTACTCTGAATAGTTTACACTTCTACGATTCTGCTCAACATCTGATGGGAACACTTGAGTCTTTATCTTCATCACTAACTGCTTTCCCAATCACATGTAAGTACTTTGACAGTGACTTAGTTAGAAAGGGAGTCTATCCATATGAATACATGGATTCGTGGGAGAGGTTTGATGAAGATGAGTTACCACCAAAGGATGCTTACTTCTCACGGCTGAAGGGTAAAGGTATAAGTGACGAAGACTATGAACACGCTAAGACTGCATGGAATAAATTAGGATGTAATACAATGGGTGATTATCATGATCAATATTTGTTGGCTGATGTTTGTTTACTTGCAGATATATTTGAGAATTACAGAAGAACATGTATGAAGCACTACAATCTAGATCCTTCACATTACATATCTGCACCAGGCATGAGCTGGGATGCATTTCTTAGATTTACAGGAGTAAAGATTGACTTGCTATCAGATCTTCCTACACTTCAGATGATTGAAAATGGACTACGTGGAGGAATCAGTATGGCTTCACACAATTACTGCAAAGCCAACAACAAATACTTGGACGACTTTGATCCTATGAAACCTTCTAATTACATCATGTATCTAGATGCAAACAATTTGTATGGTTGGGCAATGTGTCAGACGCTTCCACTTCGGAACTTTAAGATCTATTCAGGACCATTTTCACAATGTGTTGTGATGACAATATTAAAAGCAGGCCCAGACAGTCGAAAGGGATGGATACTGGAAGTTGACTTAGACTATCCACTATCACTTCATGATCTACATAATGATTATCCTTTAGCGGCTGAGAGGTTAAAAGTAAACCCAAGAGAACCTCCAAAGCTGGTGCCCAATCTGTTTCACAAAAAGAAGTATGTGTGTCACTACAGACTGTTACAGTTTTACATTAGACATGGATTAATTTTGAAGGCTGTTCATCGTATAATTTTATTTGATCAAGAACAGTTTATGAAACCTTACATTATGAAAAACACAGAACTGAGAACCAAAGCCGCTGATGCATCAGAGAAAGACTTTTTTAAACTGATGAACAACAGTTGCTTTGGTAAGACAATGGAAAACCCACACAAGAGAAAGGATGTTAGACTTGTTACAAGAGAAAATGAGGCCATCAAGCTGACATCCAAACCACAGTATCAAGACTTTAAATACTTTCATGAACAGCTGTATGGTATCTTAATGAAAAAACTTGTAGTCAAGCTTGACAAACCAGTATTCATAGGCTTTACTGTGCTAGAGTTGTCAAAACTGTTGATGCTTGAGTTTTTGTATGATTATTTGAAACCAAGATATCCCAAATCGAGAGTACTTTACACAGACACAGATTCATTCTTACTTGACATTCCAGCGGATGACATTTACAAAGATCTAGAAGCTGAAAGTCCTGCAGTAAAAGGAAAAGATTCTTTTTATGACACTTGCGACTACCCTAAAGAATCACCATTGCACTCAAATGTTAACAAGAAGGTTATTGGAAAGATGAAAGATGAAATGAATGGGAAGATAATTAAGGAGTATGTTGGATTGCGTGCAAAGATGTACAGTGTTGCAAGTGAGAAAGGGGTGGTTAAAAAAGCAAAGGGTGTAAGCAAACAGGTTGTAAAGTCGAGCATATCGCATGATAACTACAAGGAAGCACTGTTTCAGAAGCGAGTGTTTCACCATGACAACCCTAAGATCAGTTCCGCGCTTCATCAGATCAACACAACTATTGTAAACAAGAAATCTTTAGATGCTAATGACACAAAGCGCGTTTATTCATCACCAGAATATTCTTATGCAATTGGGCACTGGAGAACAAACGCGGCTTCAAATAGTCTGAGTGTGTAATAAGAATTTTTGTCAATCGGGAAAACCCGCTATGACAGCTTTGTTTTGACTGCAGCGGGGGAGAGGACGTCGTTGCTTGCGTTGGGGAAGTGTTTGTGAAAGGGGAGTAGGCTTTGTTGAGTTTCAAAGCAGCCACCAAGTACACTTATCAAAAGCTTGAATCAAATAAACAAGTCAATTGAATAAGTTAACACTCGGCGGCCGCCCGAAGGCAGCCTTTGAAGCGAAGCGAAGCGAAGCGAAGCGAAGCGAAGCAGGGTGTTGACCTATTTTGGCGCAACTGCCAGTTGCGTGACCTGATTGCAGTGTTAGCTCTAACTCTTTTTTCCTACTCTTGTGATTGCTGTTGATGTATATTTGGAACCATTGACGTCACTTTCTCAGCCCAATCGCGAAGCAGGGTGTTGACCTATTTTGGCGCAACTGGCAGTTGCGTGACCTGATTGCAGCCTACTCTTGTGATTGCTGTTGATGTATATTTGGAACCATTGACGTCACTTTCTCAGCCCAATAAAGCCTGATATCCTCATTCTTTTCAAACATGGTTTTGAGTTCTTTTCTCATGTTGAAGACTTCATAAAAAGACATCCCAACTGTGCTGAATTTGGCTCTGTATGGAAATAGTAAACGGGCAATCTCCCTCAATCTCCGTGCATACGTAGAAGAAATTTTAACGTTTCTTTCCAACCAGCCATCCCAGGTCTCATTATGAATGCCTTGTTCTGCTTCATAAAACTTAAATGCGATTTCTAGAACCATTCCATATTGCAAATTGAAGCCCATTGAAGTTGCCTCCTGTCTTTGTATGTGTCTATATCCCTCAACTAACTTTTCAATGGCACTTGCTGATGATGTGATATCTTCCGGATTAAAAAAGAACACTTCCTTCCTAACTTTCATGCTTACATCAACAATTTTTGACTTTAAATATTCGTGGAGTTCATTGAACGTCATTGTTGTTTTGGTTTTCTTTGGTTTTCCTCCATACAAATCTGAAAGTTTCCGTTTTGGGCGTGAAGGAAATTTAGGTAGTTTTCCACTCTGAGATGGCCCTTCATTTTTCATTTGCGATAATACTTCAACAAAATTGTTGAGGTAACTGAGGTGCTCTTCAATAGTTAAAAACTGCTCAGAATTCCATTCACTCAATGATTCCGGTAAAACCATAGTTGGTGAATGTAAAATTAAAGTTGATGACTGTGTTGAAAAATCTAATAGATTTTGATGAGCAACTTGTGATTCAAGAATTTCTCTCTCTAATTCTTCAGAAATGCTATCTTGAGACATAAATATTTAGCAAATATAGTGACAGTAAAAACACTTCTCTCACAGAAAACACAACTGCACGGCAGGCGAGTCCGGAATGAAATGGCAAAATCACCAGGCTATGTTACAATCAATACCAAGTGTTGGGCGGACGTGACGTAACTGTTGCTATCACATGATTTAATCTTGTCTTGCCATTGGAGGAATATAGAAGACAGGCTTGCTGTTTGTTTTTACCAGATCAATACGGTAGTTATGGCTAGCCGACGAAGGGCAGATTGGATCAATACGCACGCTGGCTGCAACTAGTTAATATTTCAATGGAAACTAAATTTAGCGTTGCACAGAGAGAAAGGGGGAATGTACGTTCTGGGTTACTGATTCCGACAGACCCGGCATTGGTTCAAAACAACCTTACTTTACTGTATTTTTTTTGTATGGATTTATGCAGTATTTTTCTGATTTTGTCGCATGTTTCATTTTAGTAAAAGTTTAGTCCAGAAGCCTATTTTGCGTTAATATTTAGGGTCTGTCGGAATCGGTGAGCCAGAACGTACATTCCCCCTTTCTCTGAAGAATGGAAATGAAGGGGGGAGGAATATTGGTGGTGGGGTGGGGGATGGGGTTAGAGAGAGAGAGAGAGAGAGAGAGAGAGAGAGAGAGAGAGAGAGAGAGAGAGAGAGAGAGAGAGAGAGAGAGAGAGAGAGAGAAATAGACAGACAGGCGGATGGACAGAGACAGACACTCAGAAAGACAGAATAGACAAATTCACTCCTCCGAGTAGCAATAAATCAGAAGAACAAATTACAGAAAACACAAAGAGACATCGTACAGCACAAGAACAAGAACACGCCGAGCACTTTGTAGCGGCACAGAGACGCCGAAAGAACTATCGAGCTTCGAGCCGCCCGTGCTACCCAGAGCGGAAGAAGTTGAAGGAGCAAGCGACAGGCCTTGATGTGACAGGTCCAGTCGCGAGAAAAACCCAAAGAGCCTGGACCCAAACCTCTTCACGAGGGTCTGGGGCCCGCGATCCCGAGACAACTTGTGCAGTCTCGGCGCTCCAGAAGGCTTAGCAGCAAAGGGAGGCAACCCTGAAAAGCTGCATAGGGTCAGAGAGGACTGATTTATCCTATCTGCCTGTCTGTCTGTCTGTTGCCATTACCTTTTGTTTCTTGTTATTTTTGTTTTCTTCTTCCTTATTTTGTTTATTATGTTCTCCCTTCAAAAAAAAAGTCACTGTCTAATTTCTGCAAAAGCACAACTCAACGATCTCAATTTCAAACAATACAACAGCTGGACGTGTGACCGGATGAAAGACTAGAAGCTCTACACCCTGCATTAGATGAATGGTTATTTAGACCGCTATTTGGGGTCAGACCCAAGCTCAGGCATAATGCTGCGACATTCAACCGAGGTGACACATAATTCTGTGACATTCACCCAAACAAAATTGACACAAGCGGTGATTCTAGGCCATATGCATGAGTATAAATGGTAAGGGCGGTGTGAAAAATGAGAGGCAATAGGACAGGAAGAGGCAAGGGGGGGGGAGTGAAAGAGTGAGTGAGTGAGAGAGAGAGAGATCATCACACACACAAAATGATCACAACACTAAACGTGAACTTTGAAACAACCAACTTTAGGACAGACAATACGAGAAAGTACGCAACAAACAAATGCCAAACGAACGAAACAAAGATTGGACAAATGAAAAACAAACAAACCGAAAGATCAAACAAACACACACACCCACACACACACAAAGGAACGAACTAACAAAACCAACTAACCAACCAATCGGCCAACCAATCCACCAGTGACCAATCAACCAACCAACCAAGGTTCCTGACGAGAACAAAGAATTGGCAAAGTACTTACCAGTTGTTGACTTGAAGAATGGTAAGGCCGGTATCCTGAGCTAGTTGCTTTTTCTGTTCTTCTGATGGGTAGGGATGCTGCAACCCACAGAAACAACACAAAATTAAGTCACACATCTCAGTAATTAGCTAACATACTTAAAGCTAAAATATTACTACCAGTTTATATTTTGTTGTGATGGCTTTAAAAGGGGTCGTTCAGGAAAGCTAGCGAAAAGGTGGATAGAGTTAATGGCAAAGGGGACATTGGACACAACACAGGGATGAAAAAAAGATATACACAAGAAACCATCAAGCGTCTTCACTAAACCTAAAAAAAAAATACCTAGACAGTAGAATATCTTTGGCGAACCCCACACCGCAACAAAAACTGTATTCCCTAAAGAACGGGTCCTTTCGTGCACTGATCACAAAGACTGGGCGACAATGACCGATAGTTCTCATGTCCAGCGCGTCGCCAAGAGTCATTCTGACCGCCGGGCTGCTAATGACAGGTCACCCCGGGTCATCTGATTGATGAAGAGGGAGCCACTGTCTTGGTGGACTTTCACTCGCTCCCCTTCATCAGATGGCCCAGAGACCAGACTGCCAATTAGCAAGGCAAAAAGGAAACCCGTGAAATCCTTCCTTGTTGGTGAGAACTTTCATGATACAATAGGATATAGACAACGCAGTTGGTATTCACAGATTCAGACCGACTAAGCCACAATCAATAACCCCAAAGCCCAAAAGAGACACAAAAACTACAGTCAATGAAAACAGAATGTGCTTGAACTTTGGAAGATTGTTTTTAATTATCCGAGCCACAAGGAACTCATACTCATAACCGCGTTGTTTACTGAGCGCCGATGTCCCTTTATACTATTCGATGTGCTTTCTAACATCAAGTATGATTCCAAGAAACCCGAAACACCTTCGTCCCGCATATGCTTATCTATCTTTTCTTTTACAATATTTCCTTCATATTTTCTTCCTCCATCTAATTAATTCGCCTTTCCTAAAGGGAAAAATATCTCCCCATCTATACGACCCCCTCCCATGCCTGGCTGTGAGTGCCTATAAAAGTCACCGATTGTTATCAGGTAGTGATCAGGACGATGTTAACGACCTCGGCGTTAGCAGCAAAGACGACTATTTCGGAACAAATCTGTCAAGGTCAGACCTTCCCACCTTCTGATCTTAGAAGCTAGTAGCTGACTTTCAAGAGCCTAGTATCTGGACCGGGTTTTTTCTATTGGTTCGTTAGTGAGGGTAATAACTGGCTGATATCGCACTGTGGGATGACATCGTATCGTTGATTGGGCGGGGATGCTAGTACTAGCCCTGGTCACAGACAAAAAATAAAAATAAAAATGGACAAATAGTGTGTCTTTTGGATACAATGTTGATCTTACAGCAGTAAATGTTTCTGTAAGATATACATAGATAAAATGGTGTTCCCGAAAAAGCCAATTTATTGTCAGAAAATTGCTCAACGAACAGCAAACAAACAAAAGGCCAAACCCTCATCCCTTCCCCCAGAACACTTCTGTACGAACACTGCACTTGTGGTTCCAGAACTCCTTTTTTTTTTTAGCTAAAGGAAGTTGACCCGGGCAGACGTGGTCACAAGCAAACAACGTCTTCCTTGTTTTCACACAAACACACATAACTTCACCAGGGAGGCGGAAGAAAAGAAAAAGAAAAGAAAAAAGTTTGTGTAGGCCCTCGGGATGGTGGAGGGGTTGAACGGCGGAGGGGTAATCAATTCTCTAGGTTCCAAACCAAGCCATAAACGTGGGGGGATGGCAGCATTAGTGATTTTGGTTAATACTAGCGTAAACTGATTAAGTAAATGTCAGGGCGGGGCGGGGGGAGGCACTCGGGGCCGGCAGAAAGGCTTATTAACCAGTTTGTGATGGAGAGAGAAAGGTCAGCCGCCACTTTGCAGCCCCAGTTTTGGGGGCCCGTGATTACCCAATTCCGCCGCCGAACACAGGAAGCGGTGAGGCTGGATTGGGGGTGCTGGCTCGGCTGGATTGGGCCCCACTGCAAGGAGCGAAATGTCAGGCAAAATTTTCCATCTCTGCCATTAGCGCGATTGTCGGCATCAAAACAATACCCTCCCTGGCTCGGCCCGCTACGACCCCTGGGTCAGGTGTGGCTGCCTCACCAGGCACGGTGCTCGTTTGTCAATCCTCAACCCTCAACTCCACTCCCCTCAATCCTGTCAGGTCCCCTTCCTAAACCTCCATGGCGACGGTGACGTCTTCGTTCCAACGGTGTCCTACTTTTTCTCGTCTATAAGTCACTGGCAATCTTCATTCAATTCCCTCAATACTTTTAGCCCTGAGTAAAATTCCCCTTCTTCTCTCCCGCGACGACCGTGTCGTCTTGGTACAAACAGCGTCCAAGTGTTTCTCTATAAAAGGTAACTGGCACTCTTCAATCCTCAACTTCCTCCCTTCCTTGTCCTATAGGTCTTTCTCCCTCCCCTCAACCTCTCCGAGGGCTGTGACGTTTTCGTTCAACAAGGTCCTCCTTCCCTCTTCAAAGTTGTCGTCAATCAGCTTCAGCCTCAGCTGTATCATACTACTCTTCACCTGGTGGTTGTTGTCTGTACGCTTCTTTCCGACAACTCTTCACTCGTGCTGCCCTTTTGTTCTAAGGTCTAACGACAACTTCGTTCATGAGTACCTTAGTTTTCTCTACATAGATGTTGTCGTTGCTGTCTCTCTTCATGTAACACGTCCCTCCTTTGTTGTTGCTCCGACGTCTTCTTAAGTTCCACGCAACTTTTTTCCTTCGTAGGCTAGCCAAAGAGTTCTCTGCAACCCCTGTTCAAATCTCAGCATCAAATACATTGGCAACATTTCGTCTTTTGCAGCATTGTTTTTTTGTTTTGTTTTTGTGTTCCGTTGGCTCAAACCCTTTGCGGTGCAATGATAAACTCCTTTTTCAATTGCATGGGCGTTCCTTCTTAATGTGCACCACAATTCAGCTGAATTAGCTTTCACTTTTAAATCAGCAATAAAGGTTTTATTGCAAGAAAGTTAAGAAAGATGGTAAAGACCTCGGCGCAATTAGCGAAAGAGGGTATTTAGTAACGACCCAGCTCTTATTTTTCTCCTTAACGCACGTGTTTTACGAGAACTGTCTCATGACGCGCACTTTCAAGTACAACTGCGAGAAAAGAAAAACAAAAAACAATCTACTCTCACTTTCGCTGCACTCCCTGTATTTCGCCACAAAATCTACGACCTTTAAAAAGGACCCATGCGAGCCACGCATCCCAACCGCGAATAAAAACCTACACCAAACAAACAGAAAAACAAAACCTCTCCCAATCTACGAAGTCCTATTTCGGCCAAAATCGACAATAAAAGTCTCGGCTGTCCCTTATAGATGGCGCTGCGCGAGATTCTGCGAGACGTGGAGCAAGAAGACGGGTCTTGGAGGTCCCTGGCCCTCGCCAAGTCCCCGGATGCTACCCCAGTGTCCTTCATCAGCAAGAAGAAGGAGCGGGAAGGCGTCTAACTGTCCTCGTGGGACCCATGTTCTCCACACAAAAGATGAAAGTTTGCTTGCTTTTTTTTCTCTCTTTTCTTTTGCCGCAACACTACCAAATAAAGAAATCAGTCTTTTTTGTGTGTGCTAAAGAGTCAGTATTCTTCCATGGTGTTTTTTTTTGGTCTTCGACTTGCATTCAATTTGTCTTCTTTCTGTCTTTTTTTTTCAGGGTTAAGAAGTTGAGGGGAAAGTGGGGATCGTTCCATGCAGCGATAGGGGAGAGGACCCGGCACCCTACGTGAGAATGTTATGGATGAGACTGCCAGGCAAAATTAGGCAAGACATACAAGTACAAGGTCCCAGGGAATAGCCATAATCCCTTAACAAGTGCAGTTGCATTTGAAAAGAAGACGAGCACAAAATGACAGAAATGAGACAAAAGGGAGAAAAAGAAAGCATACAAAAAACACAGGCATGAAAATGACGGAACGAGCGGGCTTTCCAACATGCCCAGGTCGTGGAATTTTTGTTTCTTTTGTTTTCGTTTTCTTTTCTTGAACTGTCGTCCAATGCATAAGGGACAATGGGCCATTTTGGTCTAGGGGGAAAAAAGACGAATGTTCAAGACTGAGTCACCATACTTGTTAATGGAACGAGTTATATGATATGCATAACGATGAAGTCTTTATTTTCATAGAAGGGATCAATTGTGTGGGTCTTTTAGTATCCGTGGCAGCTTGCCATACCTTCAAACTTCAAGTTATACTGGTTTCTCTAGTCTCTTTAAAAGATAACTTCAAACTTGATAAGCCTGCCTCCCGCTGTTATTCATGTCAGCTTATTGGAAAGGTAATAGAAAATCTACATGACAAGGGTTCTTGAATAATTACAAAGTGACGAGCATGGTTTCATTACGCAAAATAAATCTCGCCTACACTTCATCATAAAAAGACAGATTCAGTCAATCTAGTGTCCTAAATAAAGTCAATAATGATGATGTCCAAATCATTCTTAAATAAAAACTACTAATCAAGCTTAATAAGGAAGTGGGGGAAAACCAAGACCCGACAGTAGCGGTACGCAAAGTGCAATACAACTGCCATTCTTTACATACATTCACGATACACAAATGCATTCACGGAGCCCCAATACGCCGATGAATAAGGAAGTAAGGAAAATCCGATGATCCGACAGTAACGGTAAACTAACTGTAATAAAACTGCCATTCTTTGCATACATTCACAGACACCAAATACATTTACGAAACCCTATGCACTGATAAAAAATGAAGACATTGCGCAACTTTGATTTCTATACGGCTGATTAGACAGCTGGTATGGGTTAAAGATCACGATGCCGCACATTTCATCTCATTTTTCTGCAATGATAAACTTTAATGAAACGCCACCTAGAGACTCGGCAACAGCTGGCGACATGTGCATTTGTCAATTGGGGAAAAATCATCACGCTCTGTGTATGAAAAGGAGGAGGAAGTATAACTAGCAAGACTGGCAAAATACTCATATCTACATAAAGCTGCCGAGCCTCGATGAAACGGCTGAATAGAATTATGCAGATATATAATCTTGATTTTTGTTGTTGATAGTGATAACAACCAGGACGAGGATAGATAAAAAAACAAACAAACACGAAGACGAGGACAGTGATGATGATGATGATGATGATGATGATGATGATGATGATGATGATGATGATGATGATGATGATGATGATGATGATGATGATGATGATGATGATGATGGTGATGATGATGATGATGATGATGTTGAATCCATTCAAACTTCCGCTCATTACAATGTACTACAAAACACCTCCAAATGTTTCACATCCAACCTCCATGTTCATCCTTCTCCGTCTGTTTTCTCCTCCAAAGCCAAGACAAGAAGATGAGCCCAGGGCAGCGACTGGCTATTATTTTGGGTCATCCAGTAATAGCCCCAGTAATGACCACTAAAGCCACTCTCCCTTATTAGCCCCGTCACAGACCTGTCGCTCCGTCCTCTGCTGGCCAAACAAATGTTGTTTTCATAATTTACTACAACGCCAAAGTCGCGACCCTCGACCCCCCCCCCCCACCCCCCACCCCCTAAATGACCTCCTCCACACCCCCCCCTCCCCTCCTCTGAATTCTCCTCCACTTTCCTTGCAGTCTGCACCCACCACCTTCATCCTTTACCATATTTAGTCTCTTCACTTTAACACGTCTACTTTTACGGTTATGCTCGCAGGTCGGTCCTTAAAAGTACGGCGTCTAACAGAATTAATTCTTACCCGTAAAACCAAAAAGGCTGAAAAACAGCAAACAGACGAGGATAGTGAGAAAGAGGGGTGGGGGGGGGGGGGGGGGGTGAGGAGGGAGGGGGGGATGTGCCAAGAAGCCAGGTCTCGCGGTTTATTATCAGACAATGACACCAACCAAAAAAACTGTTCCGTTAATTGTAAGACAGACACTACTTAGCGAGGCACAATTAGGATAAGTCAACCTAAGCAAGAGAGGGGAGAGAGGGAGGGGGGGGAGAAGGAAGGAGATGGTTGGCAGAGATGGTGAGGATAAGCGGGGTGTGGGACTCAGTGATGGGTATGGTAGGGAGTTATTCAACAAGTCGCAGTTGTTGCAGACCGAGTGCAAAAGGTTCACATCATCTGCCGCTGTTTATACAGGAAATATGATCAATAATATTTTGAATTGCGCAGATATATACCTCCCCCGCGCAGTTGCCCAACTACCACTGAGATTTGGCTTGCTATGCTCGGGTCATTTCACGTCAATAAAGTGGTAATCCGCACTACTGCAATGGTGCAAATGTGAATCGAAGCTCGAACTAACATTAATCGCGCCCAATAAAAATATGTAGCAGCCCAGGAAGACGAAAAGAAGGAAGAAAGAAAACAAACAAGGGTTTAAGAAACAAGCAAGTATATAGGCAAGCAAACAAACAGGCGACGACAAACACACAAGAAAAGAGACAACAACTTCACAAACAAGAAGCAGCAAATAAACAACACCGAAAACGTAAATAACAACACCACAAACGAAATACACAAACAGAACACACAAACAAACAAACACACAAACAACTTCAACAACAGCTGCACTAAAAATAAATGAGCGCATGGCTGCAGTGCGGACAGACAATTGGAACAGCTGTAGCCGTCACGTTTTGGAATTTCAACAAGCACGTTATCACCACATCCTGAGTGTCATTTACTGGCAACGCGTGGCCCCTTTTTTCCATCCACTGAATATGCCCGCCCCCATTTCCAATTCTTTGGCTGTCAAGATGTGCACAAGCTTATCGGCAAAATGGCCAGCGTATGTCATCAACTGGGGTTCTGTTTCTCTTTTCGTGGAATAATTGTGTTCTGGTTCTAGTTTCGTATACACATTGCGGATATGCTATGCTGGGACTGTTGGTATACTGGCTGTTTATACATTGTACAGTTGCACACATGTCTTAGATGTTTTCTTGTGGCAAAAACCTGTCCATGACAGTTTGTGTTAAACACTTAGAAAGCCATTTTTTTCAATCCAATTAATCGCATTTGTGAAGAACAAAATGTTCATTATTACAAACATATATTCTCGCATTAGATCAGTCCCAAACACGATAAGTATTGACTATTCTCTTAGTGTAATAATGTTAGCACATTGTAAGTCAAACCGTGAGAAACAGTCTTTAGCTCAAACAAGTCACTACAAAATCGACTCTCCGACTGATACTGGAACCAAAAAGATTTCCGTCAGGGGTGAAAACTGTTTGCTGGAACTATGAGAACTACTCCTTTTTCCTTCGCTCTCTTTTTCTGACAGAGGCAGAGAATTGGAGAGGAAGCGAGCGATACCTTTTGTTGCTTTCACGCTCGGGGCCGTGTATTCAGGTTTGTTTTCCTCCCTGGGCCCCTTTCTCCCCGTGGTGCCAGTCTCCCGTATTCCTCCCCGTCTAAAATTAGTTCTATTTGAGCCAATTCCACCGCCTTTGAATCGCCGGCTTTCTCTGTGTGCATGGGGAGAAAACAGACCAAATCTCAACCCGAATTAGCTCGATGGGGCTAATTCCTTTGCCGCTGTTTTAGCCCGCGCGACTTTGAGACCACTTCCACCGTTTTCCTCCTGCTGAAGAGTTTTCGAAGGAAACCGGTTGCTTCGAGAGTAGTCTCCCGTGTCTTGCATTCTTTTCCCCAGGCCCCTGGAGCAGCTAATCTCGCTTCCCGGAAATGTCTGTCTGCTGCAAATACCCCGAGTAGTTAGCATCCCAAATCTACCCCGGCTTCTTATTGAAAGCATTCATTTTAATTAACCCTCATACGCCAAAGGGACGAAAATCTGAACATTTATCACGGCAGACGACAGAAATCCATTGGAATGATATCTAAGAAACTCATTTTATATGGTCTGCCTTGATTTCAAAACTACTCCTATATTACCCGGAGTCGTTCAATCAGACTGCAAATCCACAAACAAAGCCACAGTCGTAGAAACTGTTGGGGTGTACAGCTACGGCTATACAGGTAAAGGTAAAAAGGTCCGTATCTCCCACCACCATCCGACTTTTTCTCTTCTCGAGCTCCTGGCTGGTTCCAGAGTGCCAGAGTTTTATCAGGACGGAGGAGAAGATGCTAGCGCATTCCTGGCGGCACTTGGGCCTATTGACAGGGCGCAGGGGGGAAATTCAACAGTATACTTTGCCCCTGGGCCAGGCAGCCGACGAGTCTGACATTTATTTTGGGTTGGCATTGCAAGTGGAGGACTGAGGTTGGGGTAGAGGGAGGGACAGTGATAGGATAAGCGCTCATTGTTTTCCCCCGTACAGCTACACCTGTGGAGCAGAGTGGGTGTTGGGGGTGGGGTGGGGTGAAAGGGAGGGGACTGAGAAAGCGAGAGAGAGAGAGAGAGAGAGAGAGAGAGAGAGAGAGAGAGAGAGAGAGAGAGGGGGGACATGGTGAGAGACACAGAGAGAGACAGAGACAGAGACTAAGAGACAGACAGACAGACAAACTGATATACATGTAGAAGTAGATCTAGAGACAAAAAGAGAAGTAGGGAGAGAGTTGGGGTGGGGTGGGGGGTTGGAGAAGGGATGCGTGCAGATGTGGCTGTTGTTGCTGGCGGCAGTGACGGTGAAGTCTGGTGAAAGACGGGGGTGGTGCCGCTCGAGTGGCAATAACAGCGCCGAGGAACAGGTTTGTTGCTTCGGCAAAAGAGATGAGGGGGAGAGACAGCGAATCGGGCAAGGAAAAAAAGAAGAAAAAAACCCGAAAAAAACCCACCTAAAACTAAAAACAATTGGCAAAGAACAATGGCGCTTTTTTTAACTTTAAAATTTTCTTTTTAGCTTGTTGCACGCAAGAGAACTGTGGGAGATAAGCATGAGAGAGAAAAAACACAACAACAACAAAATTTGCAAGAAAAAAACACATCTACAGAACAATAAAATCAAAGGGCCAAAGCTGCCAAATACCCGAAGCAAAAACAGAAATAAAGACAAAGAAGATGAAGAATAAATAGAAAAAGAAGAACACAAAGAGATCAAAAAGTTCTGATCTGCAGTTTCCAACTTTAAATAACAAAATAATATCCAATCAATATAAGCAGACGTGAATGCATGAAGCGCGGCAGCACAGCTATACCATTAATGTTGTCTTTATCGCTATATAAAAGATGTCTTTAAAATTCATCCCAGAATCTTCGCACACATTTCAGCATATTATGCAATCCCATTTTACACACACACACACACACACACACACACACACACACACGCACACACACACACACACACACACACACACACACACACACACACACACACACAGAACCTCTTGCTCATCCCCACGCATGTATGTAGACATACACACAGCAAGAGACCCGGCAGAAATTGCAGAACGATGCCAACACACTCAGCCCGCTCCCTGCAGCTTCATTCATTATTGATGCAATCACTTTTGACACAAACGTCGCTCCGTAGCCACTGACGCCATCACAACAGTTAGGGCGAGAATCATTCTAGGTGTCAAATAGGGAAAACATAAACAGGCTGTGGGACTACCTCTTGTGCCAACGACCAGGGACATCCCGCAACAACTGAGCCCCGACCCATACATAACCACTGCTGTCTCCTGACCCCCGAGAGCCAGATAAAAGGGCGATAACTTTTCCTGACATGACAGGTGCAAACAAACAAAATGCACTGCTCCCCCGCTGTGGGTTAGCCGCCCCTTCGTCGTTCCACTCATCAAGGACCAATTTACCTTGCTGTGTCCCGCAAGTTCTGGGACCGGGGCTGGAACATCTTTTGACTCATAATCAGGACTGGGACCTGCAGGAGGCAGGTATACAGGACAGGTAAAGTTAACATATTCTACTGCCGGCGTAGCGGTTGAATACATTTGGGCAAATGATGTGCAGCATGAGCTCCAAATGCCGCATAGTTCATGCATATTTTACGACAGGTGATTTCGCTGGCATGATGCACGCGTTCAAGGAAGTGATGCACATAGATTTGTTTAAGATACGCTTTAAATGTGTGCGGCTACAAGCAAACTAATAAAGCCTGTATCATACGTTCACATTTTTAGTTCTTAGTGACACGCTGCAAATGTTTACGTATACCAGCGCAATACCTCAGCATCAAATTACAAAAACAAAGCAGCCATCGCCCACAACTGAGCAACCATCATCGACAAGTTAGTTCCCTTTGACGATGGAGTTACGTCCGCTGTTAAATGTCACCTAATTCCCTCCGGAGCCAGACTGTGTGAGTCCAACGGGTCATTCGGGCAGCAAAGTCAAGGGGTCAGTTTAGTGGAGTGTTTACCTTCACCCTGACGGACAGTTTGATGCCTCAGCCAATCACCCGCCACGCCATGACGTCTTCTGCCCACTGTGTCAACGGCGCAAGGGGCAACTCATCCATTTTGTCTTGCTGAGCGCTCATTACAATTATCTCCCCTGACACGGAAGACAAACAACCCAAGTTTGGTTTAGCGGCGGTCACCAGGAGGGTCAGGGTGGCTGCGATGGTGATTTCATGTCCAGTGACTTTCGTCCCGGGGCCCTTTTGACTCCTGTGACAAGTTTTCACAAGGAGGGGTTCCTTGGAGGAACGTCCACATCGTCTTCCTGGCTGAAGGCTGTTTTTCCATTGCAACACCGGGTGTTGAGAGGCGTCGGTTCTAAACACTCCTGTGCACAGTGACATTTTAACGCGTCCTGCTGGGAAACGGGTGTTTCACGTGACGCCTCGTATACTTGCCAACTCGGAGAAGCACTTCAAACGACACCTTATACAAATAAATATTGACTCCTAGGAGAGAAAGGGTAGTTCTACACACAAAAAGTCTTGCAAAGGTTTAATAAATTGAATCGTCAAATATTTAGTGTTTTCCTTTCTTTTATTTCTGAAGTGTTCATTGTTTCCTATTGAAGGTGAAGAAAATGGAGAAGAAGGGAGGGGGAAAAGAATATCGCGTTACCTATTGCCACGCTGTGTAAGCTTCAACACTTATCAACTAATCATCTTCTGCAAGAAGAAAATACACATGAATGACGACGCAAAGACGGGCCCGAACAAGAGAAGAAAATATAGTTCAGTCTCGCATCAAATCTCATCGTGACCGAGACGACGTTCGAGATCCCCCCCCCCAACGTTCGCGCGCGCCACCTTCCTGGTTTGTTGTTTGGTTAAGCCACCCTCCGCTGAGGCACCCCGCTAGGACGCAAGGGGGTTCGAGTCTTCTTCCCGCCACTGTGGCGCTAGTCTTACCTGCGGGGGTTAATGAGGCGCGAAGTGTCATTTAATAACACGCTTGATTTGCCGTTCAATCGTGCTGCACCTTAGGTATTTATCATCACACCGGGACCCCGTCGAGCGCCAGTGTGCGTGGCCGGTCGAGTGTGCAACAGCCAAACACACACTCACGAAACACGCTGTCGCTTCTCGAATTTATGACAGTGGATGAATTTTTATACAGTCGGTAGTATAGTACGACCAAAGAGGGTTCAAGGACTCGAAACTTTCATAACCAGTTCGTCACACAATCGGAGGACGAGTAAAAACAGCGTTAAAAGCCACCAGTCACGCTTGGGGAGAAAAAAAACCCCACCAACAGTGACTATACTATAATGTTGCTGCCGCCTGCCTGTTGTAATGATGACAAGTTTTGACGCTACCTGTGTTTATATTTCCGAGTCAGTGAGCTTCCGACAAGCCGAGCACCTGTACGCCTGTTGCTTCTTCTTAACGGCGTGAAGTGAATCATTGAAGCTGATAGGTTATCAACACAGGTACGTGACAGGAGTCAGTACTGATTGATGTTATGCTAACCTTACTTGGCCATTTCACGGAGTACGCCAGTTTTCGCCTTGACAACGAATCGCTTGTTCTGAGTTGTTTGATGTGCACGCTGCAGACTTTTTTTTTATCTGTTGTTCTAGTGCAAACACCATCAATCATAACTACAAATGACTACTAATGTTGTGTATGTTTCGAGTTTGTTTGTGAAAACAACTGCGACATGAAATCCGAGACTGCAAGGGATAGCTAGCTCAAAACAAGGCGAAGCCAAAAGAGCTTTAACATAACCAGACCGTCCTGCAGCCTGTTTTCGGAGATTAAGCGGAACGGTTATTCCAACACATTAATGGAAAGGGGAAAAAAGGAAAAAGAAAAGAACAGAAAAAAAAGAAAAAAAGAAGAAGATATAATACCCCCCCCCCCCCCCCCCCCCCCTGCTGTACTCCTCTGTACTAACACTACACATTATTGAACTTGCACTTTTGCTGTTTATACTTTCAGGGTAAAAAAAAAAAAGAGTAGTAATCTCTCTTCGTTACCGAAGGCATTTTGACGACAATACGCACGGAGGCTACAAGTTTCAGTAAGCTGCATTCTTGAAAACTTCTAATGGATTGTCAATGCTAAAGGATGTTCTTCTGATGCAAGCATCTGCGAGTTGCCTCCCCTGGAGACCTTTAATCAGACTAACACAACGCTGATAGAGACACAAGGGAGAAGTTAGTACCGAGAAATAATGGGTGCTGGAGATACTCACGGAGAGTATACCACTAATGGTGTCAGTGATTTCACTGTCTTCGTAGAATTCTAAATACTCTTTCACAAAAAGACTGTCTGAGGTGAGTGAACGTTCAGATTATTATGACGCGTCTTCAACGATTTTTAAACCACAAAGAAAAAAGACTTACAACATAACCTTATCTAGAATGTTCCAGCCTGTTCCCTCTTGCTTCCTATTTTAGCTGGAACCACTCCGGTTCATTTTCAATGCTGTATACAAATCTCGGACAAAATCCGCAGCGGCACAATAAGCAAGAAGTCGCTAGGCAGAGCACACGGAGAGGAGAAGAAGAAAAAAAACAAAGAAAGGGAAGACAATCAAAGCGCCATTGGCAACCCAGCGTTGTCTGCCCTTGGTCCATCAAAGAGGAATCATGTCTGGAATAATCAGGAAGAGACCCAAAACTCTTCCTTGGTTCTGCAAGTGGTTCATCGGAATTCACTCCCTAACACACACACGGACACAAGAGGTCCAACAGACACTGGCCAAGATGCAGACAGACAAGCGCGCGCAAAAAACACTCATGGATGTTCTTGCACACATACACACACACACACACACACACATAAACACACACACACACACACACACACACACACACACACACACACACATAAACACACACATTTATATACACACACACACACACATACACACACACACACACACACACACACAAACCCGTTCCCCAACATCAAGAAGTAAGGACATGCGACACAAGGACAAGATTCCCCTCCCCCACCCCACCCACTCTCTCCCACCCCCTCCCCCCACCATTCAACACCACCCCCTTTCTCTTCAACTTCTTCCATTGCTCTTTTGCTATCTTGCGTCGTGCCATCCCCGAAGCTGTCCAGACTTAAGCCCTTTGCACGCGTCCAGTGTTCGCGATAAGGCCCAAAAACCAACATGGTCCCCTGCCCCTCTCGCGCGCCTGTCAATCACACGGCCATTTCTCATTAACTGTTGAAGGCTTTTAATTCGCCCCTTAATTCGTGCATCTACCCGCGCTACAACATTATCCAGCTTTTCGCGCGCCTGCATGCGCGTTCCCCTCCCCTCCCCTCCCCCCTCAATCCTTTATCGTTTTCAAGTCTTCGGCTTTCATCTTGACCCTACCCCCCTCCCCAACTCCCGGGTCCCTGGGTATTCATCGGTGGGAAAAAGGGATCGTGGAAGGGGATTTCGCCCCCGCCCCAATCTTCCGTGTGCAAATCGGGCCCCCAGCACCAAGTCATGAATGTTAATAGAAAATATCAACTGCGACCTCAAAACAAAGTCACATCCCGGGGATTGGAGCAGAAATGGAGAAGATCTTAGAGAGAGGGAGACCCCCCAAAAAAATTAAAACCAGAAAACACGAAGAACGAGAGAGGCCAGAAAGCGGGGTAGGGAATGATGCTAGAGACACAGAATCAGAGGAAACGTTGAGATGTTGAGTCCAAGTAACGAGAGCAAGGGAACAGGGGAGGTCACCATTGCAACAAATTTCAAGCCAGCATCAGAATACGGATGTGGACACAATCTAAAGTGCGGACAGAAATCAGTTGGCGAATTCAGACAAAAGGAAAAACATAAAATGATTGGTGGGGAGGGGGAGGAGGGAGAGAAATGAAAAATTAACCCAGTCAAGGAAGATACAATCAGAGTGAAATTAAAACAGTCATCATCGACACTAGCAGCAATAAAGCAGCATTATCATTAGTGTTTTATTCTCTGATGTCAAACCTCTTGGCACCGCAAGAACTCCCGCCCCCGGCCCCCTAAACCCTCTATTTCCTATGCCCACCTCATCCATCCCCTGTCCTACCCCAACCAAGCATCTTCTCTTCCTTCCAACCTCATATGCTTCCCATAGTCTCCGTAACCCACCCAGCCCAACCCCCACCCTCACCCAGCCCTGCATCTTCTCCTTTGACTTCAGACACGTTATATCATCCACGTGCAGATTTTCTATTACCGAATCTCCTCCTACTTCCCCCCCAAAAAAGCAGAGAGAAGCCAGAAAGCCAGGAAACCTTGGAGCCCAAAGAGCAGCATCGTGTGTGGATTTTGCACTGGCCAGGCAGGTCCGGATCAATTCCGGTGCGGGTGTAGCATAATTTCGCTGTCATAACAGATGGGTTGTTCGGCCAAGTGTGGTTTGCCGAGCCCGGGGGGTCCAGGGTTGGGGGTCAGCCCTGGACATAAAGCTGTCAGGCCCAAGCCGGTGGGGTCGGGGCAGGAGAAGCTTCAACGCAGATTTCTGCCACGCTAACCTTCCTCCGCCATCATCCATCATATTATGTCCCCCTGCTCCACCCCCCCTCGCTGCGGACCCACCGACCGACAACACAACGCATCTTCCCTTTCTCTCTCTTCTTGGGTCATTTTTGGAACTTTTTCCTTTCTTTTTATTCCATTTTTGTTTCCCTCCTCCAGTTTTTTCTCGTTTCCCCCTACCCTGATTCTGTAATAAATCTCATTTCATGCGAAGTTTCAGGACGGCCCGCCAGAGCAGGGGAGCTAATATTTTGATAGCTAATCAAATGGCCAGATTCTTCCACATGAAAATTCCATCAACGCAGTGGAAGGTTAGCCAGAGGCTGCCCACGGCTATTCATTGTGTCCCCCGAGTGGATTATCGCTGAATGAAGGTAGGGGATCAAACTAACAAGCTATTTCTTTTAAACACCGGGGCTTAAATGGATTGGGGGACTGAAATTATGACCCGTCCCATCCTCGCCTAGCTGTATCATTAGCAAGCCACAAGCCACGTAAAGTATTAGAAACATGAATGGAATTCATAATGACCTCGGCGCGTATCGTGTGAACAGATTTAAAAGAAATCTGCGTTGAATTGCTTTGCAGGAAGTGCCTGTGTCTGGGGCAAATAAAAGGGAATTGTGCAAACTAAGCTCTCATAACCTATTAACCCACTGAGGATTTTCCCAACATTGTGGCAAAAGAGTACAGGCGCGACAAAACATATTGGAATATAATTATATACAAATCTGACTCAGTTAGAACAAGACTTGATGAACCGACAAACATACAAACGAATGTATTGAAGAATACAGAAAGACAGACAAACACACAAACCACGCTTGAAACTGGTGAACGAGCGCGCACACCGACAGTAAGGCACACAGAGGTACAAGAAGACCCACTGACAAACACAGAACCACCCCTAGCTCCTGGAGACATACACTATGGCAGACAGGAAAACGGACGTGCACATTGACAAAAGGACACACAGACGGACAGACAAACACACTGACATACACACTGGTTTCTGCAGGTGACTTACCGAGAGATGCTGGAAGAGCCAGGCACGCATAATGTTCGTGGCCACTTTGGGGAAAATTCCGCGCTTTTTGTTGCGCTTGCTTCCGCGGTCGTCATCTTCGTCCGCAGTTCCCTCCCCTGATCCTACACTGTTGTCCAACCCGTCCCCTGAAACACGCAAAGAAAACATCTGATAAGCAAACATGTCGGTTTTTTGTTTAAGCTTCTTCTTCTTCTTCTTCTTCTTCTTGGCGTTCGCAGAGGTTACACAATCAGTCCAGCACTGGTGATAAATGTTGTCGTTTTCTCCAACTCCTGTCGACTGCCGTATAGTTTGGTCTGCAAGGGAGTTGGTGACGGCCACACTTCTTTTCGTTAAGGAGGTAAAAGGCAAAGGGTGAAATAAGAGAAAATAATGCACAAAAATATATGAAAACACAATGAACATGACTGATATATTTAAGCAATGCTTTCGAACCATTGGCAGAACATGACACAAATAAATTCCAGTCAGGCACTCTTGTAAATTCTAATTGACAACCCGTTCAAAATACAAGCACGGCAACGTCGAACAACAAACGTAGCAGACTGGGACAGTTTTGAAGAACTGAAGCAGAATATAGAATTCAGTCGATGGGTATGATGGTAAATGACGGGGGAGTGTGCTTGGTGAGGAGAAGGATGTTTATCACATCATCTCAGCTCAGGAAAGACCTGTGTATAAGGCACACAACCCCAACACAGTGGGTCCGGATAATACTTATCACAGAAACGAAAAAAGAAAAAGAGAAAGACAAAAACAACCCAGAAAGAGAGAAAAAGATGTTGCGGGCCGTGTTTTGCAGGTCTGGCCGAGCGCTCTGGCCGAGCCATCAAGCAGACAGGACACGTGCGCAACAATTGCTAACGACCTGCAGTCGCCATGCTAAGCAAACTCTTTAAGGAACCATCCGCCCGCCAAGCGACACACATCGAGGTGTAAGATTACGCCACGACTTCTGCAGTTTCAATCGCTTCGGGGGAGATGCTGCATGCACAGCTTTTCCGACGCCGGGGCATATGTTTTTGTGATGGGGGCCTTTTTGGTGGGGCCACGATCGGCAAAGGAAAAAAGGTGGGTGATAAGTATTTAGCGAGCAAGTCGGCCGTGCCACCGCTTCAACGATTCCCTTCCGATACCGACCGCGCCAAAATTCAATTAGCATAACGACGCTTTTTGATAAGCACTTATGCATGTCTTGCGCGCTCTGGCTGCGAAAAAGCGGTCTGTGCCAAAAGAGCCTTCCTACTTCTTTTTTCTGTGTGCCGTGGATGATAATTGGCAGGCTTATTAGGTTTTAAACTCCTCGTTTTATCGTGACGATAGGAGAAGGGTCGGTGATTGTTCGAGCAGCGGAGGCTGTGCTAAGTACATGCTGGTGTGTACGTCTGTTTGATTCCGCTCTACTTCTTTCGTTCTTTCCTTCTTTCTGTCTTTCTTTGCACCTTTTGAGTGGTTTTGCGTCTACAACTCCCCATTTGAGGCCTCAGTTTTCAATGCCATGGCAGTAGGAAGAAAACCTCCTGGGGCGACAAGCGAACATCCCCAGGGAGGATCGATTCATTCAAGTCTAAGCAGTCCCTTTCAAACGCTATCCTCCGCCAAGTCAAATTTGCAACAAGCATGTCTGAACCTAGGATTATGATTCTTACAGCACTGAAAGGCCACGCTCGCTGAATCCTGTAATTATACATATCGTCGCGCAGGGGGAAAAAATGGCGAAGACTTGGCGACGCTACCCTTTTGTGGAGCTAATTGATCGGCGTCAATGAAAGCTACGGAGTGGAAAAAGACCTGAGTTCAAAGTACACCTCTAATCGACGGTCTTAATCTGTTACACCCGTAATCAACGATCTAAATCTGTTACGAGGATCTTGCTGTGACAAAAATAAAGAACATGAAACAACTTCACCGTCTGTCCTTTTTGTCAAGGTTCAAGAGTTGAACATTACATGTACGAATGCCAATCCTTTTTTTCAGAAAGGACTGACTTTGAGAAAGGCCTTTTGTTTGACATTCTCGTTTTCTTTCTTCTGTTGATTTGTGTTTTGAAATTAATGTTGGCCTTCATTTATTTTACATAGTTATGTGTCAACTGTTTTGTTTGTTTTTCTCTTCTTCCTGCTCAGCTTATTAAGTCGCTTTCTGCTTTTACGTCTTCATTCTGACACCAGTTCAAACCTCTCAGTGCATTGCTTGGTTTTTCACTGTTTTTGCCCCGTTTCTAAAATGTTATTTGCTTGTACGTCCACGTTTCAACACAGCTTCCACCCTCTCAATCGCGCCTTCATTGCTCTAAAAAGCCGCGTTCAACCGCATGGCTGGGGACGGGGTTGTGGGCAGAGACGGCCTGAGGGGAAGGAGACCGTTTATCGGAAGGAGGTCCGGAGAGTCCTCCGCCTGGGCCATTTTATGACCCTCCTGCGCTTCCAGCTTCCGACCCAAACAGATATTGTGAAAACACAAAATGAATCAGAATTGCAGCCAGCAAAACGTAATCAGCCCGGCAATGTCATCCTCGTCTCCCAATGCCTTGCCCCTCCGGAGGCAACTTCGGGGGCCCCCTCCTCGCCACACGGACAAATGGGAAATTTACTTTGGACAAATTGCGAAAACAATCCCGCAGAAAAAGGGAGGCTATCCAGCCACAATCAAAAGCCATAGAAGCTTGCAACAAATTTCCCGGCGCGCTTTTCTCTCTGTCTCTCTTTCTCTCTGTCTCCTTGGGCTCGTCTCGACCAGTTGTCCCCCAGGAGGCCGTTGAAGAAATTAAATTTCTTGGTCAAATATTCTCCTGCGCTAAAGATCTGCTTGTGTTGCTTGATCGCTGTGATGCAAGGCCGGGCCGGGAAGGAGAAGAATCGTTTTAGCCAACAGCAGCCGTGGCTGGCAATGGCGCTAGGGGGCCCCCAAGTGCATTAAGGGAGATCCCGGTGAGAGAGAGAGAGAGAGAGAGAGAGAGAGAGAGAGAGAGAGAGAGAGAGAGAGAGAGAGAGAGAGAGAGAGAGAGAGAGTTGACCATCTTTGGAATTAAAACCCAGCAGTGAATAATCTCCCCCCTGAATGTATCTAGCCCCAGTAGACCGGGGGCGCGCTTTCTTTGTATCCAAAAGGCAAATTCCCAGATGGATCTAAGCACATCTTTAAAGAATGCAGGGTTCGTTCGACGGATTCCTTAATTTTCTTAAGAGGAAATTGCAATAGTGGATGGCGGGGCCGCACTGAAGGAGGCGGAGAGGAGGTTTGGGGGGGCCAATGGAGGCGCGGGGCCGAGCCCTAGACAACAAATAATCAATGACACTGCAGGCACGGGCAAGGCGCGAACTGTCATGTTGAAGATCTCCTAGTGGCTATTTCTACCCCTGCTCTCGCAATCTGTGACTTCATTTCCTTCTGATAGACCTGCCACTCCAGCGCGGTGCGTTTTACACAGCTGTCAATTACACCCCTCCTCCGTCACCTCTCAACCGACTCCGGGACCCTGCTTGAATACACATCATTAGCCGTGGAGGCGACACGAAACAAAGGGGGCTAAATGCGGCCCCGCGCTCCAGTCTTACGCAATTTGCATCATCTCCATCGGGCGCTGACTGACAGGTCTCCGGACCCGGTCGTGGACAAGGACCTGGGAGAAGATCCTCCAGAACCTCCTGCAAGGGGAACTGGGCCCAGGTCGTGAATGCCCAGGGTGTCAGGGTAAGAACCTGGCCAAATATTTGTCCCCCGACCCGCTGACTGACACCAAGACCCTCGTTCCATTATCACGTGCATGAGGTCGCAGCCTGCACCTTACTGAGCGCGGTACTCGTGCTCAGCGCCTTCTGCCCAGCTCTGATAAAGACGCCCTCGGAGCTCGTCCCTCAGTCCTGACAATTTAAGTACTTTCACAAACTTTGTTCAACCATAGAACCTGTCACAGCCTTTGCAGAACAGTCTGAGGAACTTACAGACTCGGTTTCAATGGAAGGGTTTGTATGAGAGGGCAGAGGGAGATGGGGAAAGAGGATTCGGAACCCTGATACGATCTTTGCCATCCCATGTCAAAGAGAGAGAGAGAGAGAGAGAGAGAGAGAGAGAGAGAGAGAGAGAGAGAGAGAGAGAGAGAGAGAGAGAGAGAGAGAGAGAGAGAGAGAGAGGGAGAGAGAGAGGGAGAGAGAGAGGGGAAGGGAGGGGGAGAGTGGGAGGGTGAGCGAAAGATTCTTCTGGCACCAAGATTAGCGCATTTAAGAAAACGTCAATTTAAAACAAAATTTACCGCCACCTCGTGATGCCACCAGCCAAATCATGATGCCACCAAAGCACACCCCATGCTCCCACCTTTATACCTAAATCTTCCAGACGTTCGTCATTAACTCCAGCGGCACTAATCCGCCATCCCATTTGTCCACCAAGAAACCAAAGCATTCCATCAACATGAAGAAGAACAAAGGTAACAAGCAGGACTACAAAGCCACCAGACCTTCCTCTCCTGACCGCCGCCGATGAACTATGCGTCTGTCCCCGAGCCTCGAGGCTCAAAGGCGACACAGTGTGCAGGAGATAAAATTCATGATCCGCGCGTTGCTAACTTCCTTCAGCAGCCGGGCCTAGGTCTGGCTGTCACCTCCAGTTTAAATATTCATCCATCACACTGTCCCCAAGATCCCCCTTCCCCACCCTTCCCCACCCTTCCTTACTTCCTTTACCTTCTCTCATTCCGTCTACAGATCCTCCCCTTCCCTCCATCCATACCTCCCTCCCATGACTCCCAGAAAGTCTCGTGTCTTCAGACTAGTCTTTGGTGGTGCTTGTGGTACTTTGCATCTCACTTTGTCAACCATCTTGGGGACTTAGTTCTGGCTTGTTCTGCGAACAGCGTCGCCGAGTAGGGTATTAGGTGCGGAGTGGTCAAGTTTTCTGCGTGTATCGGGGGCGCTTCATGGCTGTTCGCAAGGTCTATCTTGGTACTGGAGTTCATGTTAGGTACTGTGTACTTTATATACCCGACTCTGCGTTTGTCTCCCAATGAATGACTCTTCACAAGTTACTCATCAGCTGCACAAAAGAATCACGTGCTACTTTAACAACTCTGCTCTTATCATCTGCAAGAAGCTTTTTCGGGAAACAAAATCTAAAGCCCAAGTCTGATGTCTTGAGCTGCGTTCTGTTGGGAGCTTAACGTCGCACTCACCGTCGCTGATGCCGCTGATGGCTATGATGCTGTCGCTGTCTACGGCGCGACTGAGTTTCTGGGAATTTCCTGACCAGAGACTCAGACACAACGAGACAAAGTGTTTCTTTCTTCTACCCAGGGACCAAAGCTTAGGATGCCAGCGAAAGTATGAAATGTCAAAGGAGAGAAAATGCGTTTGGAGACCAGGAGAAAGGAGACTAATCATTGTGGGGACTGATTCCGTTTTGCCAGACAGTTCCCTCAGTCCCGCCTCATACTTCGTCCTTTGGTACTGAAACTTTGGCTTCACCGTTTCTTGCGTGTTTGTGTGTTTTGCTAATGAATCAACAAAGGTTTATGTAAGTGTCTTGCGTGTTTGTGTGTTTTGCTAATGAATCAACAAAGGTTTATGTAAGTGTCTTGCGTGTTTGTGTGTTTTGCTAATGAATCAACAAAGGTTTATGTAAGTGTCTTGCGTGTTTGTGTGTTTTGCTAATGAATCAACAAAGGTTTATGTAAGTGTCTTGCGTGTTTGTGTGTTTTGCTAATGAATCAACAAAGGTTTATGTAAGTGTCTTGCGTGTTTGTGTGTTTTGCTAATGAATCAACAAAGGTTTATGTAAGTGTCTTGCGTGTTTGTGTGTTTTGCTAATGAATCAACAAAGGTTTATGTAAGTGTCTTGCGTGTTTGTGTGTTTTGCTAATGAATCAACAAAGGTTTATGTAAGTGTCTTGCGTGTTTATTGTGTTCTGCGAATAAGTAAACACAGGTATATTGTACTGAACCAGTGCGTGCTAAGCCGCTCAATACCAACAACGACAAACAACTGACATTACATATTAAATTAAATCTATTGCATACGTACGAAAACAAAACTTAACACAACGAAGGAGTAATGTAGAGGAAGCAGGGTGGGAAAAGGTTGGCAAGGGAGAGATTTTGGAAGGAGGTAGAGGAGGAGGAAGAAGAAGGAAAAGAATATAGAGAAATCTATGACGGCTTACTAGTGCCAAACCTCCTAATTGTAATTATCAAGGGAAAATTAGTAATTAGTAATTTTCCCTTGATAATTACCATTTTCACGTGTTTATTACTAATTTTCCCGGGAAAATTAGAATAATTACTAACTTTCATCTGTTAATTACTAATTTTTAGTTTTGGCTCACTTCCTGACGGATTGCTAGTGCCAAAACTAAAAATTAGTAATTTTCCCGTGAAAATGAGTAACTAACAGGTGAAAACAGTAACTGACAGCGTTAATTAGTAATTATCACGTGATAATGGGTAACCCCAGGTTTTGGCACTAGTAAGCCGTCATAGAAATCAGTGAAAGAGAAGGTGGATAAGGGAGAGAATAAGGAGAAGGTTGCAGGGGGTAGAGACAGAGGGGAGGGGAGGGGAGGGGAGGGGGGAGGATGTGGAGGAAACAGGAGGACCTGCTGCAAGTGACAGCCGTAACCCCAGTCACTTAGCCCTGCAGACGGTGGCAGCACTGGGGACAGGGCATGGCCCTGGCAGTCCATTTCCCCAACACCCCGGGGCTCCTGGACTTTAGGGGGGAAGTGACAAGGCCTGGGGCAGTGCTGCTGGTACACTGGTGTACGCCACAATGTTGACTTTAATCGAAGACCATGTAGAACTGAGATGATACTAGAGGCAGTCTGTGGATGTACAGTGCCAGTACACTGCACGCTACATACTGTAATGTTGACTTTAATCGAAGTCGGTATTTTTGGGGAGTGGGGAAGGGGCGGGAGGGGGGACGTGATACTAGGGTTGACACAGTGCTTCAAGAGCACAGTTAATGTATTTAACATTGCTGTGTTTTGGGTCGACCTCGCGCTGAATACTAAGGAACTTTTAATCACACACAGAAAAAAAAAACCTGCCGAGAACACGACCGTTAAAAGCAAGGCTAGAAATCTCTCGCAGGCTCGAACACTTGTGCCAAGGATCGGTGCCATTAACCACTGGCGCACGGGCCCCCTGGGTCCACAGGGGGTCTGGCGAGGGGCCTGGAGGGGCCCGCAGATGGCAGCTCTCAAGGAAAATGGGCGAAAAGGACGCGGTGGGAGTATCTCTTCTACGGGGCTCAGACACGGCCAGACCCTGACGAGCTTGTCACCCTGACATGTGTAGGGAATCCTCTTCCTCTTCTATTTTTTTCTCTCTCTGTTTTTTCTCTCTTGCTCTGTTTCTCGCCACTACAACAACTATAATTCCCGCGCTAAGGAAATCCATACGGCGCAGCATAGTTTCACTTGCCGAGGGACCGGCCATGCATAATTCACAACTACAAAAATGTATTTTTTTTTCTCCATGGTCTTCCTTGTTTTTCTCTGGCTGTTAAAAATGTGAGATCTTCACACCAACTTCCCACCTCCCATACTTTCTCCCCCCCCCCCTCCCCTTCTTGTTTTCTTTTTTTTGCTCCTCCCTCCCTCTCAGTCCTCCCCTTTCCCCCTCTCTGTCCTCATCATCACAAACCTCCCATGCTTTAGTCCCAGACTTGCAGACATTCCCCCGCTCGCGCATGATCCTGTTAAACCCCTTTAAGTACTTTAAGGGAGAAGTGCCTTTTCTGCTTTTTTGTTTTCCTTTCTCCCCTCCCCCCCCCCCCCACAAAGACCAATTTAGCTGCCTCTGAAGCCTTGAATTTGCTACGCCTCTCGAGTGTGCAGGCAACGTTTTCTGGACATTCACGAAACAAAAAAATAGACGAAAACATTACGCCGACTGTAGACGGTTCTGGAGACAGCCTGCCTGCATGCAGAATTTCCCAACAACAGTATTTGTTTACTAAGCTGCAGCGAAATCCGGGAGAGAAGAGGCTTTGTCTGTATGATGTGATAACAACAACAAACGCCACTAAACACTCGCCTCCCACCCTGCGCCAGGATTAGGGGCTAATCCTGAGGTTGGAAACGTGGAATATCGCATGATGTCAGCGACGCGGCTTTCTAAGCACCTAAGCGTCATGCGTGCGTCTACTTCCTGTCACGTGATCTTCCGGCACGGTAAGGGAAAGAGGAAAATGAGCGGGAAAAATAACATGGCATCGAAGAATGTTCTTCTAATGTTTCGCATACACATCAGAATTGTTTTCTCCTTTTTACTTCAGCCCTGGAAGTGAAAACATTGAGTGTTGTCTTTTCATTTCAGGAAGGAAAGACCAGATTCAGAAAAGGCTGAGTCAGAAATGAGGTTTCTACGGAAACGCTACAGTCCACTCATTAAAATGTCACCTTGTTTCACCTTTCCCCAAAAGCAATTTTCCTCTACGCTTGTTTTGCAATTTCGCCGTACATCCTAAGTATACAGCAGAAGTGAACATTCAAACATGATTGCATCGCTAATGGAGTGAATTCATGCTCTCCCGCTTCCGTAGTAGTCAGTACCGGATCTATAAAACGCGTGCCGAAGCGGAGGCGGAAAAGATAATTCGCATCATCAAGACAAATGATTAATGCATTTCTGCGTCTACACTCGCGAGTCAAAAAAGCAGCCTGCCTCGTGCCGCCTCGACAGAAGAGGTCGTTACGGGCCACCACCCAGCCTGAACTCTTACCATTGTTTGCCTAATCACCGCCCTATTCCACGAGGCTGTGCCGGCATAGCTGAGTCACAGGCCCTTGTCAAATCAACAAATAATCATGCTAATTGTAGTGCCGCCCCAACCAGCGCTGGCGAAAAAAACAGCGCGACAAGAGCTGTGATTCTGTCACAAATAAACGCCGAATTCCGCTGATCTGCCCCCCACCCCCCATCCCCTTCTCTTTGATTATCGTTCTGTCCTCCTTTTACAGTCTCTCCCTTCCGCCCACGAGAGGGACCCCCGTGATTTGAGCACACCGATATACTCATTACTGAGCACGCAGCGAGTCACGAAAATGAGCAGCGACATCAGCAAGTGTGTCACACTAATCAGCAAGCAGCGGCAACCACAGAACAAACAGTAACAAGCAGAAGAACGCAGTAACATTTCAGAGGCCAAAGAGTCAGAAACAATCACCCTTTTTGCGACAGAAGCCAGCAACACCAGCAAACAACAACGACTACAACAACAACATCAAACATAATCATCCAGCGAGCTTCAAAAAGAACGTCGAAGGCTGCCGAAGTGGCGGCAGTCCCCCACAAAATGAAATGCAGCTGAACGATTTCCAATGTGAAGCGGCCCCGTTAGCGCCAGTCGGGCCAGGAACCAACGAGTTAGATGCTGTTTGTGTTGGTATGCAATAATGGGGCTTGACTCGGGCGCTGCCTTTTTTTCCCCTACTCTTGAGCAAGCAAAATGTCAATATATTGGCAGCAAGCCATGGACTTCCAGGCGTCTCAACCAGACCTGTTCTGCTGGAAATACACATCCTTGCTGTCCTGCTCAGTCTGTCCACTTCAGCCAAGACCTGAACGACTGATGATCTTGATGTCTGCTGTCTATCTTTTTGTCGATATTTTCTCAAACTAATAACAGGTAGACAACTCTTCCTTACAAACAACCGTGCTGAACTGAACTAGGTATTCAACTACAGTCAAATGCTTGTACAGCCATTGCACATGCTCTCAAAGCCCAATACCCTTTGTGAATAGTCATTACAAAGACTCTCAAAGCCCGAGTAAAGGAGGTCCCCAGCTGCAGACTCTCTACCTTGCAGACAGGTGGTGTACTGCGCTGAAGGTACTCAGCTGAACATCAATATCAATCACAAGACCATCGGCGCCGTTGACAGCAGCTAGTTAGGCCACGTCACCCGCCATCTACAGAGACCGGCGGCCACCACGTTAGCGGAGAAAATCCAATCCGGTGACGCGAAAAGAGACCTGTTAGCGCTATCTACAGGGACCGAGTAATTAGCTCTGGCGAGAGGGAAAATCAAATCTTTTGTGTCGGAGGATGGCGACGCTCTGTGGACACCAGTCGTTTGACAGGGGATTGCTTTCAGCGTGAGCGACGCGTCTGTCTGCCTTTTGTCTCGTCATCGTCATGTTTCTTGGGAAGACGAAGAAGAAGAGGTGGAAAAGAGACAAGGCTTGGAACAAAACTTAAAGAATTCAGATGAAGAAAACAAACAAACGTAGAATAGATGACGCAAGCAGTACAAGCGGGAATAAGAAAACAAAGAAGAAGGATGGGGGAGGAGGGGGAGGAACAAAAGAAAAACAAAATTATAGATTACAAAGCAGAACTGAGGCACCTGAAACGTTGCTTTTTCCCTAAACAAAAATCGACAAAACACAGAGTACAGGTTGTATTTTACTAATGTTTTTGAACGTATTAACTTTGTTTAAAAAACGTATTATTAGTTGTGAAACTCGAAGCTATAATCAGTAAAAACAAAATCTAATGAGTGCAACAGAGCAAATTAGCAGGTGATTTTCTTTACGAATTCTACCTTGATTGAGTGCATGGTCACATAATGAGAATGTACTCAACGTGCAAGTCAGTGCTGTTCTTTCCAAGTCAATGTTTAACGTACGACAGCTTGAAGGCTTTAGACATAGACTGATCAGATTGCACTGGTTTCCACTCTGTCCCTAGGATCCAAAAATGAGAAAACTCTGCGTAAAAAAAGTTTGATAAAAAATATGCCCACCTTCTCCACCCCTCCCCCTCTAAGAAAGAGTTTAGAAAAGAAAAAGAAGTTTGGAGATTACACATTCAACCAACATTCTCTCCCTCCAACCCCCTAACCCCTCCCAAAATGAGAAAATTCACTTTAAAAAAAAGTTTGAGAAAAAAATTCAACCACTTTCTCTCCCCTCCTTCTTTTTCTCCGCTCCTCCCCCTTCCTCTCCACCTCTCTAGCAGACAGAGGAGGGCCAAGCCAGGCCAAGGCAAAGGAAAAACGGAAAGGGAAAGAAGAAGCGGGGGGGGGGGGGGGGGGGGCTTGTCCCAGTCCCTAAAAAGGGCGTGACGTTGATGGACAGAGGAGCAGGCCTGCCGATCGCGGTGGGAATGCTGAAAAGAACATGCCAGCCATCGATCCAGCGAGATCGCAGCCTTTCATTACGCCGCTCGCTCTCAACACTTGACCGCGCGCCGCCCTGCTTATTGGTTGCCTAGAACGGATCAATGGCGGTGTAAAATGCCCTTACCTTGGGAAATGATGCCGCCCGGCAAAATATGGCAGAAATTTATAAATAAATGACAAAAAACTAATAGAGTGGCCCGCGAAGTCTTCTGTCCTGGAATGTCGGCGTCAGAGAGAGAGAGAGAGAGAGAGATGGGAGGTTCGGGGTGCCTGTCCTGAGCCAGAGAAGACCCGTTGGGGGAACGGAGCTGCCAGGATTTGAGGTTCCAGATGAGCCAGGGGAGGGTAAAAAGGCAAGTCTACCGAGAATAGTCTCCCTCTGCCTAATTGCCTACGATATCTGCAAAACCACAGGATTGAATCAAGAAATGCAAAACAAAAAAACAATTTTTTTTATACCGCCTCCTACCCTCCCCCGCCTCTTTTTTTTCCTCCCAATCTCCCCCCTCTTACCCCCTCGATCGCGAATATAATTGGTAATACTCTTGGACTGCAATCCAATTAAACTACCAAACTGGCTATTGATTGGCTAGGCCGGTCCCAATCAGGCCTGCAGATTATCAATAAAGGGAGGGCAACCCCGGAGTCAGCCACGGCGAGGGGAGAGGCAAGGGGAGGCGACTCGGGGCGGACTACCTATACCCTAGGAGGCCGTTTTAATTTAGCGGCACAAACATGGTTGTGTGTGTGGTTGTGGTGGCGGTGGTGGTTGAGGAGGTGGTGGTTGGCAATCCACGACGGCAGCGACCACCTCCTGGCCTCGTGGCCTCCGCAGGGTTATTGTTGTGCAGGATCTGTCAATCATCGGCCCGCGGAATAATTCCATCCAATTTCTGCTTTCATCTGGCATTCTCTGCCCGCCGTCAGGGCTCTCGCCAAACAATGAGGTAAAAACAGATTCTAATGAGAGCGATTGATTGGGACGAATGAGACGTTTCTGGGAGAGCTTTTTTTCCCTCGCTGAGCCCCTTCTTCTTCTTTTTTTTTCCTACTTCATCCTCTTCCGTATTTTTTCTTCTCTTTTTTTTTTTGGTTTTAAGTTCTGGGATTTTTTCTTTTATTTCTTCCCTTCCCCCTTGCGTTCTTACTGATTCCGAGCCTTCACTTCCAACTTCTGATCTTTGCCATTTTCCGAAATGGAGTGGAGTCACTTGTTTTTTACGGCAAGTTCAACCCAGAACTCTTCTCCCTCTCGCGGAGTTTTTCTCCAGTTTTTTCCCTCTGTAATACAGTTAGCGTCTTGTCAGGAATTAGTGAAAATGTCAAAAGATAAGGGGAAGCGCTCGGTTTTACCATCATTAAGACGGAGACGCGGCTGCGTCTTCTTTAATTTCTTGTTCTTCTTTGGCGTTTGCTCCCCAGGAAAATGTCGTCCTGGCGGAATAGGAATAATGTGCATGACCAAATTCCCAATCGAACAAATTGTAATGGGCTGGGCAGATGATGACAGCCGGAGCGACTTGCCAATCACAGGCTCGGCACTCGCTGATTGGCAGAAAAGTCGAAGTTCTAGAGTCGTCGACATGTTGAACTTTTTTTTGGGTTCTGTAGGGAGACAAGTTTAAGAGGGGTGCAGAATATGGGAGAAACTACAGATCGGCTTGCAATCAAACAGCAGTGGGGAAAAAGAAAAAAGATTGGTCTCGTTTTTTTTCTGCTTGAAAGTGCTCAAAATCAATTACAAATGCTTGCGTAGTATACAGAAAACTTGCGAAAATATTCTGTAAAAAATAAAGAACCGAGAGAAAAAAAGTATCAAATCAATAAAGCAAAAACATGTGTCGTCGTAGTAAGCGATACTAGAAGTTAAAGTAAGAAGAGTAGAAAAAAAGGCGTAGAATGGCTCCGGACTACAAAGGTAAAGGACCTAAATAAAGAAAACAAATCTGTCCTTAAAGCGCTCAAACGCAAAACTGTAGGCGCAGGTCTCCAATCCAAACTACTCCAAAGGGAACAAACTCTATTCAAACGACACCAAAGGGAGCTGACTCCTACGCAGCAAACAGAAAGCGATTCAAGGATTGTTGTGTTCCGTCATGGCGGACATATGTCGGGAGCAAGAAGATCCAAGGGGGAGAAGAATGGCTTGCAAGCGATAGGGGGAATCCCGTGGCCTTTCCACCAGGTCCCACCTGCAGACACAACCGTTCTTCACCAGCCTGATACGGCCAGATACATGTGTCGACCAGGCCCTGGGACAAGGCTTCTCCCTTCTGAAGTCCCCGAGAACTTATCCCCTTGAAAAACAAATGCGCCGCGGGAAAGTGAGACAATATGACAACAAGGTTGTGTAACCGGACACGTCGGTCGAGTGATGGTTCTTTCCTGCATGAAGGATGTATGGCCAACAGGTGTGTCAGCGGGGATCATCTTTTTGGAAGCGTTATGTGCCGTAAAGTCACACAAGGTCAAATAAGACGAAACCAACAGTAAGGGCTAGGAAAAGCCTTGGGCATGTATCTACTTATTTAGTTATTAATTGATTTACTTTGTTATGATAATCAAAGCGATTAAAGGTTTTCTTACCAATGTCGTCAAATAACATAAATAATTGTGTACTTAAGACACGACAAAATCATCCCATGACAATTTCCTAGTTTACTCTTCCCGTGTTCCCAATTTGATACACAATCTCAAGGATCTCTCAAAGAACACCCCCTACTTCTACAACAACAACAGCAACCACACGAGCTCTGGGCCCCACCACTAGTCCACAAGCAGCCCCGAGCAGAACACCATACGGCCGTCGCAGAGGCTGAGTAGCAAAAGGGTAAGCGGCAGAAAATGGGGGAATTATTTACAAAATGGGCCCATTGTTTCCCCACGGGCTCGGGTCCAGCTGAGGCGGGCCAAAGGGCGGCGTTATGACAACAGCCTATAAATGGCAGGAAAAGATACTGCCGCGATACTTGCCGCGCTATTTTCACAGGTGCCTCCCCACTGCCAGACAAAACGGAACATGCGGAGACAAAAAAAGAAAGAAAAAAAAACAAGAAAAAAAGAGAGCGATGGGAGAGAGGCTGGTGTGGAGTCAAATGTTCCATACAGTATAGTGTCTGGCAGGGTTGCCTCTTTGCACCACGCCTGTTTCTGACTTCTTCTTTGCAGCAACGTCTTTAAAAAAAAAAGGCTGAGATACAGAAGAAAGCCTGATAAAAATAGGATCCCAAAGATCCCATTTCAGATATAGTTTCTTTGTCCACCTATAATTTCAAAATAATTCCAGAAAAAAATCCTATCTGCGCTATAAAACAGACCTTGAGCACATAATACTAACTCTACGAGAAGATTTCAAAACTTTCAGAATACACAAAACACATACACAGAAATAAATACAAACTGTAACCAAAGATATTTGTCTGCTACTTGTAACCAACAAAGCTCGCTAGCTATGCCAAGCTGAAAACTATATAGCAGCAGCAGCACGAAACAGAAAACCATGCAGAAGAACTATATCCCCTGCGGCCATAGACTGCTGTGATAAGACCCGGAACCCGCTTCCTTCCACAAACAACAGGCAGCACAATACAACATCACTCCTCTCCACCTGGCCAAAAGATCCCTTGACGCTCTGGGGGCAGATCGCATTTATTTTCATAGACTTTGTGATGAGCGCCCGTTTCTTGTCGGCCGCTGCCTGCAGCCCCAATATTGGGCTAATCGCAGCCCGTAATGAATGGAAGATTGAAAAAGCGAAAGGTTAGGCAAGGTGAGAGATATAAAAACACTACCTTGAGAAGGTAGGAAGTAAGGCAGAGAGAGAGGTGGGAGGAAAAAGAGAAAGAACAGGATGAGACGATAGAAGAAGGGAGAGGAGAAGAAGAAGCAGAAAAGATAAATGGGAGGTATATGCGGAGGTGGAATTAGAAGGGGTGGAGGGGGTGGTATAGGGAGGAGGATTGGAGGGTAGATCACGTTTCCAGCACAAAATTGCAGACTGCCGTTTTTATCTCCAATCAGCAGGAAAGAAAAGAATTGCGTTCTTCGTATGCAACGGAATGCAGGGACACCTACTGGGAGCTGGAGAAAGGCAGTTTATACACATATATACCCAACGAAAGGGGATATACGTGTGTGTGTGTGAGTGAGGGGGGGGGGTGCGTGTGTGTGTTGGTGCAGAAGGTGGGAAGATTGAAGGGGGGGGGGAGGCTGTGAGGGTTTTGATTATTATATTGAAGGATAAAGAAGAGCGAGGCAAATTTGGCTCAAGGGTCTGGCAAAATTTCAATCGATTCCACATTTATCAATGACGGAAGAAGAGCACAGCCACTGAAAAAACAATTTGTCAAGTCAAAAGTGGCGGTATCCTTGATGTTTTCAACACAACAAAACTTCATTCAGACCAACAGCTTCTACTCGCACTAAAGCCGTCACAAAGTGACCAGTGTCTGCTACTTTCAATGGCCTCACGATACATTGAACATCCTCCCTAATATCACATTCACCGCTATTCAACCCTCCTATCTCACTAAAGTCACATCGGGGCTAATCCGACTCTGTTCCAACCGTGAGCCCAAAGAAAAAGGGAGAAAAAAATCCCGTACTGACAACGACATTGGCTCGTCTTCGTCATTGTCCAACAAACCAGTTCCTGTTCCGAGTTATTCTTCAGAAATAAAGGCTGCATTTAGATCAGAGAATAGCTATTGCTGAGTGCTATCGCCAGAGCAGAATAGCCACTGCCCAGTATTCTCACCGGATCAGAATAGCCATTGCCTATGCACTCTACTGGACAAAATGTTCGCTTCTTCGACTTCCAACCTCAGTTCCGGTCACTCTCAGCCAGCTCCCTTTTGTCCAGCCTTGCCCATTGTCCAGAGGAGGGCAGCACAGCGGAAGGGATGACCCAACTGGCCCCTGGTCACTTCCACACACTAGGGGGAGGGGAGGGACAAAATGAAAAATGACCCTGTCATTAGCAAGCCTTTTGGCGCTTCGTGCTACTTGCCTGGGCCTTGTGCGCACACCTCTGAACGAAGAGAAAACACAAAAGAGTCGCAGGAAAAGGACAGAGATAAGGATTTTGCGACTGCAGAAATACGGATAGGGATCTTGCCGATGCAAGGAGCCTCGCCGATGCAATCTGCGCATTACCTGGCTCGATATTTTTGTTCGAAAGCATTCAAAAGCGCCTCCTGGCGTTCAATGAAAACCACACTCGCTTTCAAATAAAGAAGAATAGCACAGTGGGTTGTGGACTGTGCAGAATAATGTACACATTGCATATTTCTATCGAACAGATATGGATCTTATCGTAGCATCTTCCGCGCGTGTCACTGCCGACCGAATGTATTTTTTTTAATAAAACACCCACATAAATCGAATTTTGTGGTAGTGTTGAGTCCCCAGCAAGGACATCGGGGTTAAAAACAACTATAGATATTTTCAGTCAGCGGAGCACAGATGTTCGCCCGAAATGAATTGTCCCTCGCCTCCAACCTTGCGACTGTAGCCAGTTCATATCCGAGCAGAGAGAGCTGCCTCAAGATCACAGACAAGCGAGCGAGAAGAATATCGTCGCTCCGGGGCGACCACTGACTGCGTTTCACAAACTCCATCTAAAGGAGTTATAACTGCAGACAGCTTTGCAGACGTATAATTTTCACGAACGATTTGGGCAGCGGGTCTTTTGTCAGTCCTGTGCACGGCCTCAGCAAAGGCGGATCTGATGTGAGTATTGAGGGAGTGGCGACTCCCCGCAAGCTCCTTGATGACAGGGGGAGTGCACAAGGTGTAGATTAAGGGTCTGGCTCTGGCTTCAGGGCGATTCCCTGCTCCGTCCTGATGGCACAGCGATATGATTCTAGTCTCACTTGCAAAACGGCCTGCTCGCTTGACATCCTATCATCTGGGATGTGAAAAGGACATTGTGGCGGAGGGCGAGGGGGTGAGGCCTTGCTGCGCTGTCATTTTGTAGTACATTTTGTTCAGTTATTACAACCCAAAGCGTCTACCATAACAGTGAGAAGCAAGCCGTGTGGAGAAAATCCAGTTCCACACAAAAAATACATGTTGATGATGAGGAAGCCAAGCGTGGCAATAGCCACGTTGACCTAAGAGTCAAAACATCAGCAGCACCGACTTTCATCGGAATCTGACACGGGGACTGCAAGAAACGCCAAGTGCGGCGTTCTCCGCACAGGACGGTGTACGTGTTTGTATGGGGCCAGTGATTGATGGTAATACCATCACTGATAGACAGCGGCCAAACAACAAGCCAGACCTGACAAAACTTGGCACAACACGCTGCCCTGCGTTTTCATTATCTACCCTCGGGGCTCTGCTATACGTTCTGTTTTGATCGGCTCTCTTGTCTTGCGATGGCTGCATGGTAGAGTGAAAATGTTTGGGACAAGAAAGTTCTATAAAACAATAGAATAGGGAGTGAATGACAGTGTCCAACCGTGCGTACTGTGGGCAAAAATGTTCTACTGCTAACAGAATTATAAAACTGTAACACAAGATGGAAATAACAGTTTCCCCAAAAATGGTCAAAATTCACATACTGCTTTATTCAGACAACGTCTAAAACACAATGTGCCATGGGTTCTGAAAACAGGGACGGGTATCAAAAATAGCTCGGTGCTGGCCGAGTAACAAGTCGTAAACTCCACAAATATTGGCAGTAGCCAAATGTAAAACAGAAAGGTCTGCAAGTACTTCTACCTCTCTTTCGGAAATAAGACGAACCCCAAACTAATGAGAGCCTGATTCAATTGTGCGTCCACAATCTAGACGTAGAGGATCTGTGGTCGTAATAAAAACGTCTCCTACCCGTCCAAGCCGTTACAAAGGTCCAAGCTTCAAGCTATTAACCTGTATCCTACACAACATTCCCTGACTGGCCCTAGGCCAAAAGCACACTATCATACCGCAGGGAAGTGGGGGAAGCAACTCCCAGAAATAATGGTACCACCGGACACAGGCACCAGCAATCGCTCAGATAGGACACAATCTCTGTGGATTAGGAGAGACTCTCATGAGGCTCTCTGTGTTGGTATCCACGAGAAAGTGTGCAACTAAGTGGTGGCCACGCACTTGGTCTGAGTACTCAGTTGTTAAAATCGAGAATTGTTTGCGATTTTAAAATCAATTCGACCCAGCGCTTCGGTCCCATCCACGTTGGTACTTTTTTGTGCACACTCCCCCTGGTCATACAACCCTGCCAGCCGGTTTAGTTCCGAAGGCTCTCTTCGTATTTCTGGCGGGCGCCTGCGCATTCTGGATACATGGATGACGTTCAATTTCTAAATACCTTTTCTGGCACCGTTTCTGTCTCTGCGCGTGCTATCGGGCACATCGCTAATGAAGGCTAAAAGCGCAATTATTGTCGTCTTGGCTTTCACCTGGATCAGACCTGACTGGGCCAGCCTGCTTGTACACCGGGGAGAGAGTGAGTGATTCATCAATTACGCTGTGCTCTACACACTGAGTGATGGGATCGTATGGTGGGGTTTAGCCGGGCTTTGTACATTACGGAGGATCCTTTATATAAATCCTTTTTCAGGATACACTCAAAATAACAATGGCAATGAGTGGGTTCTAATCTTTAAACAAAGAAAATGTATGTGTGTGTATAAGCAACTACCAGAAAACAAAACCAAGTCGATCAATGACCCTGAATAGACAGTGAACAAGGGTATTTGGCTCAAATAGTGAATTACAAAGAACTGTAACAGCGCCAGTTTGGAAACCCCACCTTACTGAAAGACAAAAAACAAATCTACCTTTGGCATGAATAAGATTTGCCTCAACAGGTGAGAAAGACTGTTTCAACAAAGCCACGACCCCATCTCTCTCATCTCTCTCTCTCTCTCTCTCTCTCTCTCTCTCTCTCTCTCTCTCTCTCTCTCTCTAATAGTCACAATGGGAAATTGCTTGTAGGAATTATTTTGGCAAGAAAACTATTCCCCTCGTTACTTGGGCGGCTTGTCTGACAAACAAGGTTTGGATCAGTTAGGGGACTAAAAAGCGAAATTGTACTCTACACACGGTAGAGGAACCTTCTTTGCCCAGAAGACAAAGAAACGTCTGTATAATGCGCAAAGGAATGCGGAAGATGGAAACAAGAAAAGAAAAATAAACAGAGCAAGAAAGAGGAGGAAAAACAAACAAAATAAGACCTTTTTTTTTTTAAATTCAAGTGGAGGAAAAAAAGTCCGCGGAACATTTTAGACACGGAATATTTTAAAGTCAATGTTAACTTTAGACACAACAAAATAAAAATGTTCGCCTTTGAGTATGAATACCATACTATTAGTATTATGTCTTGCAAAATGTTTAATCTTTTGTGAATCGAAACTGCTTGACATGTATTACAACATTGTTAGGGATGCATTTCGTGAAAGGTAACTGAGCTTTACCATTTTCCCATGGGAACCATAACTCAGGGTCAGGGCGGGGTGCGGAGTTTGGTACCGGTGTCAGAAACCAGAAGACGCAATGAAAGACGGCTTGCAGGTAATGAGAAAGAAGGAGGGGGGGGGGGGTGACTACTTGGAAGGGGTGGGGTGTAGAGGGAAGGAGTTAAGGGGGAGGGGGAGGGGAAAGAGTAAAGGGGGGGGGGGGGGTTGTCGGTGCAGGAGTTCTCCAGGAAAATGACCGCTTGGACCATGCGGGCAACAGCTGCGAACAGCCTTGGCAGGCCGGCGGGGAATGCGAGCACTGGAAACAATGTCATTAATTTGAAACCGATACCTGCCTGCAGCCTATCTTCCTCTGCTGGCCAGACCTCTGCTTCACCTTCCGTCTTCTCCCCTCATCATCCTTTCCCCAGGTTACAACTCCACCCACCCCCACCCCCATTTAATCTCTCTCTCTCTCTCCCTCTCTCTCTCTCTCTCTCTCGCTCTCGCTCTCTCTCTCTCTGCCTCAAGTTTTATCTCTCGCTTTCTTTTCTTGTAGTCACCACTAGTCTTCAACATGTCGGCGCATTTTTGTGATGGCATGCTTACTTGTGTGTGCCATAAACCTGGAACGGAGGGAGAGGAAGGAGGCTGGGAATAGGGAGGGCGCAGAGTGAAAGAGAAACAGAAAGAAAAGAGAGAGAGAGAGAGAGAGAGAGAGAGAGAGATACAGAGAGACAGAAAGAGAGAGATAGAAAGAGAGAGCAAAAGTCTGTATAATGAATATAATGAATGTTTAATTACTCCAATAATAAAAACACTTCTTACAGAACTTGTTTCGGATGGACCAAAGAGAGGAAGTAACGCTAATGACATAAACACCTAATCTAGAGCAGAAAACATGAGAATTTCAGTCACACAGAAAGAAATATCTTCTGGTCTAACCCGGTTCACTTAATCCCTGGCTTTGATTCTCTACAAACCCGCAGCTACCATGATCATCATCGTTTCCTTTCATCATGGAATAGCTTCCGGTCATATCGCGTCACTTCCTGTGGCAGAAACGCATGCGCATTTCCTGATTGTGCGCACTGCAGATGCCCCTGTGTTGGACTCCAGCTACCGTATCCAGCACTGGTCAGTGTTAATGTAAATCCAACGAAATCTTCACTGACAGATTTTTGCACACACACCCCTCCGCAGGTGTCTCCGTTGTAAACAGACCGACACTCTGCACAATCTCTGCCGACAAAACAGGTGTTTGTGTGAGTGAAAGTTTAATGAAGTTCCCACATCAAACAGCCCCGGCTGTGCCTGAAACTACAGCCTTGTGTTCGTGTTTGAGCAACGGCGTCCGTTCTGCCTCCCGTGACTAATTATGCCCGAGGAAGCTTTGCCATTGATTGTAAGGCCACAAAAAAATAGTCTGTTTACGGTAACATAGGCAAAATAAATAGAGTCGGTAGGTCGGGATTTTTTTCCCCCAAAAAACATATTTTTAAGTTATTTTGCCACAAAAAAAAGACTCCCCCCCCCCTCCCCCCCCCCAATGCCAAAAAAAAGTCTAGGGTCGCGCGAAAAAATAGGGTCGGTCGGGATACCGTAAACAGACTTTTTGTTTGTGTGCCTAATCACTGCAAAGAGCGGGGTTTATGTGAGATCAAAGGAATTTTTCAAAACAAAATACAGGTGTGTGTACACTCTGGCTTCCGGTCAAGCTCAGGCCACGGAGGTAGCAGCAAATGAAGTTTACTGTCTGGATGGACCATGGTACCAAATGTATGCAGGCAATGGTTGACCTAGTTTATCTTAGATGGTAACGTTTTACTGTTGAGAAACCAAGGATGCTATTTAAGATAACACTGAAAACATCGCTGGTATACATCCTAGAAATAATCTTGACGATCGGGGACTCTCTGTCTCTGTCTCATTCTTCTTCCTCCATACTTCATTCTCCTCCTTCTCCTCCTCTCAGCCTCTTATCACGTGCAGGGTGTGGGTGAGTACATTCTTCAGAAGCAGCAGCGATCTCATCACTGCCCTATGCTGTACTGTAGCCTGCTTCCCTTCCCTTCCCTCAGCTCCCTCCCAGCGAGGTAACAGAAATTAATTACGGGGGCAGCCAGGCACAACAGTTTATTATCTCTTCCTTCCCCGTGGCCTGAGGGTCAGTTCTCAGTGACCTGGCTTTCTCTTGTGCACTACTTCTAGCTCTGCATTGTGCTACTATATACTCATTACTCCTCAGTGCTGCTTGTGCTGGCATTTTTCACCTGGTCTTGTGCTACTCTCAAAGATACTCTGCGATTAAGTGGTAAATTACCTTGCCTACTACCTAAACTAGTCGTAGAAGCTACCGAAGACATTGCAGAGCCTCTTTATTTTGCGGGTAATATTGATTTGTCGGTGCGCCTACTATTCTCTCACGCTCTTTAGACATCGTGATCAAGAACCAGCACCTACCCCAAGACAAAAAAACGCAACAACTTATCCCATCCAAACTCAGCCACGGCTCGGAGGCAAAGGAGTTGAAAGCCAGCAGAAAGAAGTGCCTCAAATAAATCCTAGCAGGAATGGACAGAACGAAAGCAAACAAAAGCCGAGAGGTAAACTGAAAACAGCAGCCATTCTCACCCCGAGAGAACCAGGCACGGGGCTGGGGGAGGGGGGAGGGAAACAGAACCAGTACAGAATGAATACCCGAGAGAAGGGGCGGAGAGAGAGAGAGAGAGAGAGAGAGAGAGAGAGAGAGAGAGAGAGAGAGAGAGAGAGGGGGGGGCAGGAGAGAGACAGATAGAAATAATGAAAGAGAGACTCGGAGGGGTTAAAAGCCTGAAAGCTGCGCACGGGCGCTCGCACAAGGGGTCCATTTGGGGCGAAATAAACAAGGGGTGATATTGGGTACTTATATTCTTGTATCTGATAGATGAGCATCGAGCCATGTGCCCCTAGAAGCGGGGACCACTTCAAAGCTCGCAGAGGGGTCTGGAACTCCCGCTCTTCCTTTGAACTGACGCCCACCCCCCGCACCTGGGAGCTTCGTCGGTAAAAACGGACGGACGGGGGCGAAGTAGAATGCCGATTGTTCATTTTTTGTGTGATCTGCGCAAGTGCTCCTCAATGGATTTTCAAATTAGTTTGTAAATACAGCCCCAGCGATCCTGAGCTCGTCCTCACTGCCATCTTTAATTCATTCGGCGCAATGTATGGGTGGGGAGGGCGAGAGGTGAGGGCATTATATCATTATATTCGCATTAGTCCCATCTCTAAATGGGACAAGGGTGAGTGCTGAGTCTTTCTCTCTCTCTCTCTCTCTCTCTCTCTCTCTCTCTCTCTCTCTCTCTCTCTCTCTCTCTCTCTCTCTCTCTCTCTCTCTCTCTCTGTTTATGCAGTTTGCGTTTTAGCCAATACCCCCAGTAAACAGTGCCAATATGACAGACGCAAGGATTCCCGGAGCAGGGCAGAGAGCAGAGCAAAATTCCGGCATAGAACAGAAAAAATGAAAGGCATAGGAGAAGAAAAGACGAGCAAAGCCGAATTAGAAAAGAAAAGAAGACTGCTCACGGATCATTGGCTGGCGGAGGAGAGCTCAATGGCCACTTTTTCCCCTCCCTCTCGCTGACCCCTGCTGACCCCATTAATTATGTCCACTTGAGCGCAAGCTACGAACTGACCAGGATCAGTTCCCGCAACAAATTCAGTTACCTGGACAGGTCTGGTGGAAGCATTGAAACATTCTCTGAAGCTAGTCAGAATGAAGTATGTACACAGAGCACAGCCGGTCAAGTCCTGTTTTTCTAGTATCCTAAGGCTGCATGGCCAAACTGATGTGTCAAAATGTTCAATGTCCTGGGATTGCAGAAATGTGTTTCATTAAATATATCGAAAATGAGCAGTGACCAGGAACTTTCAAAACAATGTTTTGACGTATAAAACTAAATTAATCTGCTGTTATTCAAGTAAAATAAAACACCTACCAATTTCACAGGAAATGCAATACCTAGGTCTACAAAATGATTGTGTGCCTTTGTCACTCAGGGGCAACCACTTCCCAAACAACCACAACATTCCATTTGTAAAAAACAAAATGTCTACCTCGAACACCTAAGGACAAGCACCTCCTCAGTACCAAGGGCTTAGCTGGCCAGTGTTATTAGCGTACCAGACGTTACCTCAGAGGAGGCGCCAGTCAAATCCACACGGCTCCTAACGAAGTCTGTAGCCGGCCAGATTATCATCCTCATTACACGCCTCTACCGGGACCCTGGACTTCAAAGCCTTCCCTGCCTTCCTTCAAGGTCCTGGTCTACACGATCAACACAACATAAACCTGACTTTTTGCCCTTGTCGCCCGCGCTATTCTGTCCTCGGGAGGTGTAACTATATTCGCACTAGTAGAAAAAAACCCAGAAAAGTTCGATAACGCCTGGCGTCGTCTCCGGTTTGAGTGATGAAATGGAAACGGCGATTATTGGCGGATTGGCTTCACCCGTATCTGATTAGTGGAAGGAATAACCGGACCGGTCAACGGGACCCGGCCCTGGCCTGCAGTGTCCAGTCTCAATACAGACAGAGGTCAACATTTTGCTTGACTATTTATGAGCTTATCCCGACACGGCGCCGTTCTGCCGCCTGGGGAATTTTTACTTTTTGGTGGACGCCGTTTTTATAGCTGCCGAACATTAATCATTATTGCTGAGTTAGTCACATTAACACAGCTAACCGGATCTCAATAATCAGCATATAAACATATTATTAACAAATATACGCAGCACGATTTCAGCAGAAAGTTAGTTTCTACTTTTATCATATTATATGGAATGTAATGACGTTAGCAACATCTTGAAAAGTAATGAATAATGGTTTAAAAAAAACGACAAAAATATATTGACGGATGTCCTCGTTTTGAATTGAAAGGTTGACATTCACGGTGCTCGTTCGTTATCTTTGGGATCTGATCTGGTCTTTCGAAATGAAGTTCTGAGTTCTGAAAGTTCCGAGAACGAGCAACCATCGTTACATTGTGAGACACACATGTGTTTAGTCCACAATCAATACAGAAAAAAACATGTGATCAGTGATACATTTCTTTTCCCATTGCATATGTCAGAACCAATACTGTTGGCGACCGCATTGTTTCCTACTTGTGTCCTATATAATGGTAGCAAACTCAGGCTCAGATCGTTGGTTTAAACTGTTTTATTCAACGTTTGTGCATTATTTACAAAAAAACGCATATAGAGTAAACAACAACAAGCATAATGCTTATAGTGGTGTTTACAGTTTTCTAGAAAAATACATATAAATGGCGGCTATTGTACAGTTTAAATAAAAAGCAAGCAAACATGAAAAGAAAATTGAATGAAAATTGTACATCAAAACAAAAATCCGTTTAAGAATACATATATAATATTTATGGTATTAGCGAGTAAGAGATAGAGAGGGAGAGAGAGAGGGGGAGAGAGGGAGGGAGGGAGGGGGAGAGTGAGAGAGAGAGGGGGAGAGTGAGAGAGAGAGAGAGAGAAAGAAAGAGAGAGAGAGAGAGAGAGAGAGAGAGAGAGAGAGAGAGAGAGAGAGAGAGAGAGACAGACAGAGAGACAGAGAGACGAGTAGACGTATCGATTGTGCTTTCACTTTACATGTTTATCTGCTCAGATCGTTGTGGAAATTGGGCCATAGAAGAAGCCAAGTCACACATAATCCATAGAAAAATCATGTTTGGCATTTCACCAGAAAACCGGCACGGTTGGCCTAGTGGTAAGGCGTCCGCCCCGTGATCGGGAGGTCGTGGGTTCGAACCCCGGCCGGGTCATACCTAAGACTTTAAAATTAGCAATCTGGTGGCTGCTCCGCCTGGCGTCTGGCATTATGGGGTTAGTGCTAGGACTGGTTGGTCCGGTGTCAGAATAATGTGACTGGGTGAGACACGAAGCCTGTGCTGCGACTTCTGTCTTGTGTGTGGCGCATGTTATATGTCAACGCAGCACCGCCCTGATATGGCCCTTCGTGGTCGGCTGGGCGTTAAGCAAACAAACAAACAAACAAATTTCACCAGAATGATCCAAGACCACACGGCATTATGTTTGTGTGAAGCATCCGTATCATTATCCAGTGTCGACACAAGCATTGTAACATTGTTTCCACAAAAAAAAAGGCAAGATAGGTCAATGAATGGAATGAAACGATGAAAAACATACAATACAGAACATTCACAAGAACTTCTATCCACGAAATCTTCTCAATTTCTTCAAGCAAGAAGGCTGTTGTCCTGTAGGCAGCAGACAGCGGTCAAGCAAGCGCGAGGAGCCGGGACACTGTCCAGCCAAAGCCAGTGGTAGTATGTACAGAGAGAAGGGAAGGAAGCAGGAGGGTCGGGGGGACACTACTAATCACCTGGCGACTCTGCTTAGCTGGGTCCATTAGGCGCTTTGTGGGGCCTACAATGGCCCCGCCACGACGACCCAGCCCAGTGCTAATGCTCCCCCTCGTCACCCTCGCTGCCTTCAGTGCTGGGGACCAGGGGCCTGAAGCCCCATTGAGCAAGTTGACTAAATGTTTTGTTGTTGTCATTGGCCGGCGCTGCGCCGCGGCTGCCGTCTGGCCAGCCACCGTGGAATTAAAAGAAGAAGAAGAAGAGACGGGTCTCGGATAGAAAAAAAGACGAGAAAGGAAAAGCAGGGGACACTGTGACAGGGGTATGGGTAGGGCGGAATACGGGTAGGGAACAGAAGGAATAAAAAGGTCCCCCTGGTTCTAGGAACGGAGAGAGAGATCAGGGACTTGCAGGGGTGGAATAAAATCAAAAGCTGTGAGAGAGGAGCGAAAGAGAGAGAGAGAGAGATTGGAAACGGGATAGAATAGAGATCGGAACGGGTAGCTCTAGAAAAAAAAAATGGAGAGCTTGTAGAAAAGCGGGTAGAATAGGGACCAGACGAGAGGACGCGCCCGATCACCCGGGGTAGGCTTTCACGGAGGCAGCTGCCGCGGTTGGCTTGCCTGAATGGCGCATTATGAGGACTGAGGACTGAAATCAAAACGCTGGCTCTTCAAGCCCCATGAATGGCTTCAGGCCCGGCCTATCGGGCCCTGCCACAATGTCGGACGTTTAGCTGAGCTAACAGGGATCGCTTACTGGACAAACAGCCTCGGGAACGCGACCGTCTCCGATAAAACCGTAATACTGCAGCGGAGACAAGACCAACACTGCTTCAAAATGCCCCTTTTTCAGTCACAAATTTCGCGCTATTCTCTTTGCCAAACCCAACCACACATTCATATAGGGTTTGTCACACTGACAGCTGAGCACCAGAAAAGCGCGATTGTCAGGTAACAGCCCTCAACATTTCAGTAAAAAAATTACTGCGGTTGTCAAGATACTGTGAACGATAAAACATTGAACAGGCTGAGACTAAAGGCAGACTATCACTTCCACACCCTCAGCCTTGGAGGGGATAAGTGGAGGGGATTAGGGAGGAGAGGATGAGGAGCTGAAATGTTGAGGGCAATACACGTCTTCAGAGAAACTGGACCTGTCCCGGCCTTCCTTAGGTCACTGCGGATTAGGACAATGTGTGGATCGCTGATGAAAGCTTGGAGGTCATCTGTGTTTATTGTTAAACAACAACCTGTAATAATTGTTATTATCAGGTTATTCTCTGACGAAGACTTTCAGATCATTTGTTTACTGATACATATAGTTTGTGCAGCAACATATGATTTTCCCATCGGTAGTGGGCTGTCAGTGATGGAACAAAATCACTTTTATTTGACAAGCTGGAAAAACCCCACAAAAAACAAAACAACAACAACACCCAAACGTATATCAACAAAGCCCTCATACGATCTATGTGGGTGGTTTTTTTTAACTTAAAATTGAAAAGACTCCTTTCTACCCTAATAACCTTCAGACAAAACACACACTAAATAAGAAAGAACAAGTCGCGTAAGGCGAAAATACAACATTTAGTCAAGTAGCTGTCGAACTCACAGAATGAAACTGAACGCAACGCAACGCAGCAAGACCGTATACTCGTAGCATCGTCACTCCATCGCCCGTGGCAAAGGCAGTGCCCGTGGAATTGACAAGAAGAGCGGGGTATTCGTTGCGCTGAGAAGGATAGCACGCTTTTCTGTACCTCTCTTCGTTTTAACTTTCTGAGCGTGTTTTTAATCCAAACATATCATATCTATATGTTTTTGGAATCAGGAACCGACAAGGAATAAGATGAAAGTGTTTTTAAATTGATTTCGAAAAAAAAATTTTGATAATAATTTTTATATATTTAATTTTCAGAGCTTGTTTTTAATCCGAATATAACATACTTATATGTTTTTGGAATCAGCAAATGATGGAGAATAAGATAAACGTAAATTTGGATCGTTTCATAAATTTTTATTTTTTTTTACAATTTTCAGATTTTTAATGACCAAAGTCATTAACTAATTTTTAAGCCACCACGCTGAAATGCAATACCGAAGTCCGGGCTTCGTCGAAGATTACTTGACCAAAATTTCAACCAATTTGGTTGAAAAATGAGGGCGTGACAGTGCCGCCTCAACTTTCACGAAACGCCGGATATGACGTCATCAAAGACATTTATCAAAAAAATGAAAAAAACGTATGGGGATTTCATACCCAGGAACTCTCATGTCAAATTTCATAAAGATCGGTCCAGTAGTTTAGTCTGAATCGCTCTACACACACACACACACACACACACACACACACACACACACACACACACACACACAGACACACGCACATACACCACGACCCTCGTCTCGATTCCCCCCTCGATGATAAAACATTTAGTCATAACTTGACTAAATGTAAAAACACACGACAAAACGCGCGCCATCATACTCACAGTCTCCTGATAAATACTCACAGAGAGATAAATAACACTAAAGTCCCTAAAGGCCTTTTCTTAAATAGAGACAGTTTAACTGTACAAAACTAAGCAACCTTAACCCCCTACAAAAACCCGTCCTCCCATGATTTATATAGCTCCAGACCCGACTCACTTGAAGTAACTGTTTAGTGTTTAGTTTAAAAGACATCGTTGGGGATCGAAGTGCAATTGGGCTTCACTTGTGTAGTCAATATTCATGAAGTGTAAGCCTCGACTCAGAATGATTTATGCCCTCAGAGCGTCATAAAGGATCGAAAATACCTCATGGGCTAGTTAGACGGCAAACAAATGTCACAATCGATAAAATTAAGCCAACTAGAAATGAAAATGATATCTGGGATTCGTTTGCCAAGCATGTGCACAGACAAGCACTACAGAACGATTCTGGGAAGACTTTCTTTTTTCTTTCCTATTTTGTGTAGTTTTGCCCGTAGTATTGATTTTAAACATGTTTTTAGTCCAACTGCGCTTTCTTGTGCATTGCTCTTGTTTCAGTTTTGAATGGCGTTTTTATATTTTCTTGTCATTTAATTTTTTTTTATTTGTCCCACATATTTTTATTTGTTCACGTTCTGAGTCAGGTTCTCGTTAAATACTCTAATCTCTTCTTTTATTGTATATTTTCAGCATTATATTTTACCGTCTGTGTGTTTTATTTCATTCCGTTTATGTAATTCGTCATAATCCCAGTGTTTTACCGCTTGTTGCGCGTTATTTTTCATAGCATTTGAGATAATCTCTTCTTTAACACGCCTTTTATGTTGTTCATCGCAATTACCTTTCATGAGAGATGCTCCGTCCATTGCTATCCTCGGGTTTATGTAACCTTTTTCTTGCCTTTTAGGCCCGGCGCGATTTTACCCTAACAATAAAGCATATTTTGCTCTTGATGTTAATGAGCCCCAAACCTGTTTTTACGTGTATGGTGAAAAAACGACATGCTTCCATAATCTCCCAATAAAAGGCCATGCTTCCAGCGTTTAAGACCACCTGTCCTTAATGCATACACATGAGAACTTTATGCCACGGCGAACCCAAAGGAACCTGATCCCAAAGATCTCCAGGCTTTGTCTAAAGGCCCGGGGTCGATAGAAGACTCCGGTGCCATAACCGCTAAAGTCTACCTGCCGTAAAACGACAGTAAAGCGATCATCCTCAGGCCCGGAGTATCGTCTGTGTCGGTTGACTTCTCTTCCAACGGGGCATGGCTAGTGCCGGGGGATGGGGGTAGGACGTCGTAACATAAAGCTGCCTTGACGGTTTTAGCCCGGGTTACTGCTGTTTTAAGACCACGACGAGGTCTAAAAAAGCAGCGGGCGTAAGAGGGGGTAACCCGCTGTGTATGGATGGACACAGGCATCTTCCGTCCAGAGAAAACACTACTTCCCCCTAGACACCTGGTAGGAGGGCATGTCGCACAGTAGAGAATCCTGCGGGCCGTTTGGTTCCGTCGTAAAGTTGTCACTCTGCGGATTTTCCGGCCCCAAAACTGTGGGGGAGTTTTGTCGATTACAAAGTTATTGCGCAATCTTTCGTGTTTGCTACTGTTTCATGCACCTTTTATCGCCCAAGCCGGGGTTATGAAAGCGCGGAGGGGAAAAATAAATGTTACGGGGCGAGGGGAAAGGAAAGAATGAAGACGCAAAAAGGAAAAGGGTTGCATTATCTGGAAAGGGATGAGAGGCGGCTGGGGAGCGGATTAAGCGGAAACTACTCTGTCTAAATGGAACGTGTTTTTGTGTGTGTTTGTGTGATTTAAAATGCAAACGTACATACAGATGACTTTTGAAAAGTGATGGAGTTTGCAGTCTGAGAAAAAATGCTGATGTTTTAGAGGAGGAAGAGAAGTAGTAGGAAGAGGAGGCTGAGAAGGGGAAGGAGGGGGACATGAAGAAGAAGAAAATCAAAAGGCCTGCACGTCATTACCCTGTGAAAAAATATCGCATTAACATGAAGTTCAACTGCATACGCATTTTGTTTTCACCCTTTGTTACACGCTGTTTTGTCATTGAATAAAACGTAAGCTTTTTATACCTTGTGGAAATAACATGCACGATTCAAGTTCAACACAGCGTGTTGTCTGCTGCCGAAGGGTAACTACCCAGAGATGAAATCGTACAGGAGATGGGACATTTTTGGCTTGTTTTGATCCCATCCAGACATTATGTTCCGGAACCCGTTCCGCTTACCTGGCTGCCTGTGTCAATAACCATCATAGAGTTCTGGAATTTGACACAAAACTCAGAAAATAACACTCGGTTTCCTTGCCCGTAACGTTGCCGGTTTGAGCCAAAAGCAAATATTTTGACTGACATGGTGCTGCTAAATTTGCAAACACAAACCCCCGGCCTCGCGTTATTTTCACATCAGTTTTTCTCATATTTTGCTGACATATGTCTTGGGTGAAACAAGAACCTGTATACATGGAAACTCTCGCGCGCTGCGGCAAAATATTTTATCTTTCTATGTTTTCCCTGGCTGAAGAACTCCTCCAAGGGAAGCAACCTCCACAAGCTCGGGGCACATTTTTTTTTCTCTCTTCCTTTTCAAAACAATTCCTTCATGTTCGGCTAACAAGTTTTCCATCATGCAACAACCCAGGCATGCAGAGGAAAAGGAGACAGCAGGAGGAGAGAAGCGGAGAAGAAAGCAGAATCAAGGTGCTTGGGCTAGGGGTGGAGGATGTCTGGATGTATGGGGATGCCGGGGGTGGGGGGTGGGTGGTGGGGGGGGGGGGGGGGGGGGTTGAAAGAGACAAGAATGTAACCTCCAAGGAAAAAAGTGAGAAAACTTTAATCCAATCCTGGAACATATTGATAAACGGTCCAAGAAGATCCGTCCGACCCCGTATTAAAAAAAAAGGTACCAGAAATTGATCGTGGTGATCGTGAACAAAAGAAAGAGAGAGAGAGAGAGAGAGAGAGAGAGAGAGAGAGAGAGAGAGAGAGAGAGAGAGAGAGAGAGAGAGAGAAGGAGAGAGGAGAGAGAGAGAGAGGGAGAGAGAGGGAGAGAGAGGGAGAGGGAGGGAGGGAGGGAGAGAGAGAGAGAGAGAGAGAGAGAGAGAGAGAGAGGGGGAGAGAGAGAGAGGGGAGAGGAATGGTGATAGAGGGGAACAAGAGAGAGAGAGAGAAGGGGGTGGTGGTTGTGGAGGCAAGAAACCAACCTCCATCCCTTCTCTCTCTTTCCCAGCCATACCTCAACCCTCTTTTTTAGCATGAAATATTGGGGCGGACAATTGATGAAACTGCATTTTCAATCATGGCTGCTCGCTAGACCATGTAGAAAGTCGATCAGCTTCCAAAGAGCGTGTCTTGGGGAGGAGCTGGAGGGTGAATAACTGGAATTGGGAGAATGGGAATGGAGACGGGGGTATGGTGAGAAAGAAGGGGGTTGGAAGGGGGAGGGGGGGGGGGGGGTGTTGAAGAAATGAGGAAAAAGGGAAGAGGAAGAGAGGGAGGTGTGAGTAAGTAAGAAACAGGAGAGTGAATAACTGGAATTGGGAGGGTGGAACATGCTGAGAAAGGGGTGGAGGAAATGGGGGGAACACAGGAGGAGAGAGGGAAAGGTAAGTACATTTTTGTTGCCTGGAATTGGGAGAAAAGATGAAGAAGGGGGGTTGGTGCTGAGAAGGGGGAGGGCGTTTTGAAGTAAAGGATGAAGAAGAGGGGGGGGGGGGGGCTTGGTGCTGAGAAGTGGGAGGGCGTTTTGAAGTAAAGGATGGAAGAAGGGAGGTTGGTGCTGAGAAGGGGTCGGGTGTTTTGAAGTAAAGGATGGAAGAAGGGGGGGTTGGTGCTGAGAAGGGGGAGGGCGTTTTGAAGTAAAGGATGAAGAAGGGAGGTTGGTGCTGAGAAGGGGGAGGGCGTTTTGAAGTAAAGGATGGAAGAAGGGAGGTTGGTGCTGAGAAGGGGGAGGGCGTTTTGAAGTAAAGGATGAAGAAGGGAGGTTGGTGCTGAGAAGGGGGAGGGCGTTTTGAAGTAAAGGATGAAGAAGGGAGGTTGGTGCTGAGAAGGGGGAGGGCGTTTTGAAGTAAAGGATGAAGAAGGGAGGTTGGTGCTGAGAAGGGGGAGGGCGTTTTGAAGTAAAGGATGAAGAAGGGGGTTGGTGCTGAGAAGGGGGAGGGCGTTTTGAAGTAAAGGAATAAGGATGGAAGAAGGGAGGTTGGTGCTGAGAAGGGGGAGTGTGTTTTGAAGTAAAGGATGGAAGAAGGGAGGTTGGTGCTGAGAAGGGGGAGGGCGTTTTGAAGTAAAGGATGGAAGAAGGGAGGTTGGTGCTGAGAAGGGGTAGGGTGTTTTGAAGTAAAGGATGGAAGAAGGGAGGTTGGTGCTGAGAAGGGGAGGGCGTTTTGAAGTAAAGGAATAAGGATGGAAGAAGGGAGGTTGGTGCTGAGAAGGGGGAGTGTATTTTGAAGTAAAGGATGAAGAAGGGGGGGGGGGGGGTTAGGTGCTGAGAAGGGGGAAGGTGTTTTGAAGTAAAGGATGAAGAAGGGAGGTTGGTGCTGAGAAGGGGGAGGGTGTTTTGAAGTAAAGGATGAAGAAGGGGGGGTTGGTGCTGAGAAGTGGGAGGGCGTTTTGAAGTAAAGGATGGAAGAAGGGAGGTTGGTGCTGAGAAGGGGTCGGGTGTTTTGAAGTAAAGGATGGAAGAAGGGGGGTTGGTGCTGAGAAGTGGGAGGGCGTTTTGAAGTAAAGGATGAAGAAGGGAGGTTGGTGCTGAGAAGGGGGAGTGTGTTTTGAAGTAAAGGATGAAGAAGGGGGGGTTGGTGCTGAGAAGGGGGAGGGTGTTTTGAAGTAAAGGATGAAGAAGGGAGGTTGGTGCTGAGAAGGGGAGGGCGTTTTGAAGTAAAGGAATAAGGATGAAGAAGGGAGGTTGGTGCTGAGAAGGGGGAGGGCGTTTTGAAGTAAAGGAATAAGGATGGAAGAAGGGAGGTTGGTGCTGAGAAGGGGGAGGGTGTTTTGAAGTAAAGGATGGAAGAAGGGAGGTTGGTGCTGAGAAGGGGGAGGGTGTTTTGAAGTAAAGGAATAAGGATGGAAGAAGGGAGGTTGGTGCTGAGAAGGGGGAGTGTGTTTTGAAGTAAAGGATGAAGGGGGGGGGGTTGGTGCTGAGAAGGGGGAGTGTGTTTTGAAGTAAAGGATGAAGAGGGGGGGAGGTTGGTGCTGAGAAGGGGGAGGGCGTTTTTTTTAATTTTTTTCATTTTCATTTTCATTTCATTTTCATTACTTTATTGTCCCATCGCTGGGAAATTCTGGTCGCTTCCTCCCAGTGGAAAGCTAGCAGCAACGGAGTCGCGCTACCCAGGTGTCTGCGTGTTTAGGTGTATTCAGCCACCTGCACTTATGGCAGAATGACCAAGGTCTTTTATGTGCCATTGTGATGACACGGGGGTGGGACATGGCTTCCGTCTCTGGGTCTGCACATAAAGTTGACCCGTGTCCGTCCCGGCCCGAATTCGAACCTGCGTCCTTCCGATCACAAGTCCAGTGCTCTACCATCTGAGCTACCGGGCTTTGAAGTAAAGGATGAAAGAAGGGAGGTTGGTGCTGAGAAGGGGGAGGGCGTTTTGAAGTAAAGGAATAAGGATGGAAGAAGGGAGGTTGGTGCTGAGAAGTGGGAGGGCGTTTTGAAGTAAAGGAATAAGGATGGAAGAAGGGAGGTTGGTGCTGAGAAGGGGGGAGGGCATTTTGAAGTAAAGGAATAAGGATGAAGAAGGGAGGTTGGTGCTGAGAAGGGGGAGGGCGTTTTGAAGTAAAGGAATAAGGATGAAGAAGGGAGGTTGGTGCTGAGAAGGGGGAGGGCGTTTTGAAGTAAAGGAATAAGGATGAAGAAGGGAGGTTGGTGCTGAGAAGGGGGAGGGCGTTTTGAAGTAAAGGAATAAGGATGAAGAAGGGAGGTTGGTGCTGAGAAGGGGGGGGCGCGTTTTGAAGTAAAGGATGGAAGAAGGGAGGTTGGTGCTGAGAAGGGGGAGGGCTTTTTGAAGTAAAGGATGAAGAAGGGAGGTTGGTGCAGAGAAGTGGGAGGGCGTTTTGAAGTAAAGGATGAAGAAGGGAGGTTGGTGCTGAGAAGGGGGAGGGCGTTTTGAAGTAAAGGATGAAGAAGGGAGGTTGGTGCTGAGAAGGGGGAGGGCGTTTTGAAGTGAAGGAATAAGGATGGAAGAAGGGAGGTTGGTGCTGAGAAGGGGGAGTGTGTTTTGAAGTAAAGGATGAAGAAGGGGGGGGTTGGTGCTGAGAAGGGGGAGGGTGTTTTGAAGTAAAGGATGAAGAAGGGAGGTTGGTGCTGAGAAGGGGGAGGACGTTTTGAAGTAAAGGATGGAAGAAGGGAGGTTGGTGCTGAGAAGGGGGAGGACGTTTTGAAGTAAAGGATGGAAGAAGGGAACGGGAAGGGGGGAAAGAGGGGAGAGAGGGGAAGGGGAAGAGTAAGTAAACCTACGCTGCTGAGCACAAAAGCAGTAGCCATAACATCACACTGGAGCCATCTCCAATTGCATGGATCAAGTGTTTTGAAACTCTGAAGCCTGTGCAAGTAAACATACCAGGAGAGAGAGAGAAAAGTCAAGAAAAAAAAAACATCAGGAAAAAAAGTCAAGAAAAAAACTAACGGTAGGAAGAACGAGGAAAAAGAAAAGTAAAGAACGAAAAGAAAGAATGAAGGAGACAGACAAAAATAAACAACCCTGCCTTCCTATGTCTCCTAGCCTTCGTGCTATGGCACTACAACTCACACTCTCTCGCAAAAAGATTAGCCTTGTAAAAGACGAGCAAGAATTTCACACCGTACAACTTCCAGTCTCGTCCGCGCGTCTTCGAGACAGTTTTTGATGAGAAGAGCAGATTTCGTTGTTGGTTTGATTTAGGGTCCTCGACTCCGCAGGCTTTTCAAAGCCCGAGTCAGTACCTGTAAATGCGCTTCCTAAATACTGAGGGCAACGACTGTAATTCACAGTTCCAGGGCAAAACAGTCTTCATCCCGCCAAGAACTTCCGTGTTTTGGGGTCGTTCTCAAGCCTCCTAAATCCTCCCCAACGTCTGCAGGGCAGTTTAAAGACGCAGTTAGGACTGGAGACCTCTCTCCTTTTCTCTCTTTTTGGACGGGCTAGAATGCAGCTTGAACTGAGAATTGCAAAAGAACTTGAAAGTCGCAAAAGAACTGAGAGTCGCAAAGAAGAAAGGATTCAAAGGATTCGGGTCGACTTTGCTGCCATGTGATTTAGAAGAAAAAAAATCTTTACAGGCTAGGGTGACCAAGTCCAGAAGATAAAATGACAATGAAGTTAAGCTGCAAATGTGATGACAAATTCACATAAATAAATACATAAAAAAGAAAAAAAGAAAACAGAGTTGAGAATGGGATGACAAAAGTGCAGAAGTAGAGCAAAAGCTACAGGCCATTTGAATCAGACAAAAACAAAACATCACAGAACAAAACAAAACACACACACGAAGTTTGTTGGGTGCTGTAAGGAAAACATAAGAGAAGACAGCAGATGAAAACAGCTGAAAATGTAGGTCAGGAGATAGGGAGAGATAGGGAGAGAGAGAGAGAGAGAGAGAGAGAGAGAGAGAGAGAGAGAGAGAGAGAGAGAGAGAGAGAAGACAGACAGACAAGACAAGACAAGCAAGACATACAGACAGACAAACAAGCACAAATAAAGAGACAAACAGACATACACAAACAGACAATCATACACATCACCCCTGCCACCCTAACCCCCCCCCCCAACACACCACCCTTATTCTACTACCTTTTCACACTCAAAACTCTTAAAATGTTCTTACCTGATTCGCTGTTGTTCTCTGCCATCTGGGAGGAGTTGGTGGTGGACTGACTAGGGGGGATGGGGGTGTCTCCTGACCGCGAGGACTGCGTGTCATCCTGTTGGCCGTAACTCATCGTGTTGGAGGGAGGTCTCTGCAACACAAGGAAGAGGACACTTCGTAAGTATGAGTTGAACAACTAGTTCTAAAACATTGCACAGAAGAAGATGCTTCGTAAGTATGAAAACAAAAGAAGCCAACAAACAGAAACACCAAGCAACTCTGTCTCTGTCTCAGATTCTCTCTCTCTCTCTCTCTCTCTCTCTCTCTCTCTCTCTCTCTCTCTCTCTCTCTCTCTCTCTCTCTCTCTCTCTCTCTCTTTTATTTTTGAAAAACAACAACCATCAACCTTTGAAAAGAAACCGCAACAAACGCACTCCTCAAAAATCCAAGAAATTGCTCCTGCTCTTGCCAAACACAAAAAATGTAAACAAACAAACGAACAAAACCACACTGAAACAAAGGGAAAAACTAAGCTCAGAAAACACTTAAAGCAAGCCCTCTCTTCTCAAGTCTGATCGAGGCTGACACTGTTAGCGCACTCAAGAGACCCCCATCTTTTGCACTCCACAATTTTTATGCCTTGAACTCGCGTCACCCTTTGGAGTCAAATCACAGCTGACGTATTATCAATGACGCTTTTCCCTTGGCACAGAAGCAGTTGAGCGGAACTTTAACAAACGACGGCCCAATGTCGAACTCTTACCCAACTTAGGAAACAAAGCTTGATCGGGATATCAATACAGAAACTCTGGCCGCGCGAAAACTAAAAACGGTTTCGATCTGGGGGTAATTAATAGATAAAGCGAATCATACAGAGGGAAGTTAGCGTTGAATAAATGCGGGAAATCAAACTCGGTAAATTAAGTAGATGATTCGGTGTTGCGGGTCGTTGATGGCGGGTCGTTGATGTGAATCAAGTAAGAGAAAAAAGCCGACAGTAGAAACCAAAGTCAGGAAATTATGTTATGGGTGGGTAAATTAGATAGATAATTCAATGCCGTAGGTGGATTAAGAAGAAACTCATCATAGACAAATTGGAGAAATGTATAAACCAGAAATCAAAGTGAGTAAATTAGGTAGATGATTCGATGTTGTAGGGGGTTACGACAGAGTCCTGGGGAAGACGAAACTCATTACACAAAAAAGAAAGGAGCGGGAAAAAAGAAAGGAAGGGAATATTTGTGTAGGGAAATGGAAATAGAAATGAAGGGACCAGGAAATAAAAAGGAAAGCAAACGACAGCATGATTAACTGGACTGGGACGACTTTAAAGACAAAAAAAGCAAACCCTATCCTCAGACTGTGGACATCGACTAGGGGAAGGAGGTGGGGGGAGGGTGGGGGCTTGGACCTGTCAACCTTCATTCTCTGCCTCATTTCCAAGACTTTGGCTAGCAGTGATTTTTCCCGGGGCCGAGCCCCCTAATTGAAGACTTGCTTCCCTTGTTTGTCAATTCTCCGGCCTTCTTCTCGTTAATCTAATCGTTTTGTTTGGTGTAGTGGCGAGTCCAGCCGTGCTCGAACCCTGCTGTGATTGGCAGGTGATCTCGACACAGGGACTCGACAAGGACCACCGGACCCCGGGTCAACAAGAAGAAGAAGCGGAGGGGTTCGAAACGACAGCGTGGCGAGTTTGTGCTTCCTCTTTGCGCGCCCCCTAGATTTGCAAGGGGACGTCACCCTAAACACCCTTCTTCCCTCGCCTCCGCGTTTAAACTGTTTGTCTCCCTGTCCACTCGCTCTCGTCTTCGATGTCTTTTGAGTGTGTGCAGCGTGCACAAGTGGGGAAAGAGAAGGAGGGTGTGAGGGGAGAGGGTGTGGAAAGCGGAGTTGGTGGAGAAAAGGGGGCTGAAGGAGAGAGAACGAGACAGAGAGAGAGAGAGAGAGAGAGAGAGAGAGAGAGAGAGAGAGAGAGAGAGAGAGAGAGAGAGAGAGTTGGCCTCGCAATCAAGCAATATCAGTAATATGTGGTGGTTTATGAACAACCCTACCCCCCCCCCCCCCCCACACACACACACACACACTTGTTTTCAACCACCCCCACACCACCCTTTCTCACCACCACGCCCAAATCCTACACGCAAACTCACAATCAGTGATAACGCACAAACACACACACACACAAAAGTACACGGTGTAGTAAATTCAGCCAAGCGTGATGAGTATTGACAATGACATTCTTGGCGACTGGTTGCGCCGGCAATCAATGGCAGATAATATCTGCAGATAAAAGACGCAGTTTTACGGACGAACCGCTCTCGCCAATGCAACGCACGATTACAACTGTGTAAAATGTTCACGAGCGGAACTGGCTTGATTGACAAATGAATGACAGCGCGTGTAAGGTGGTAATGGGAGTGGGGGGGGGGGGGGGTGGGGGTGCGGGGTGGAGGTGGAAGGAGTGTGTGTGTGTGTGTGTGTGTGGTGTGGGGGGGGGGGTGTCTGCGTCTACGTGTATAGGTGTGCAAAGAAAGCAAAAGGTCGAGGTGAAATATTCCACATTCACCCGAACACGCACACACACAAAGAGAAATATACAAATCCACAGCAGTGTACCCGGTACTACCTAACATTGCCCAGTAACCCGGTACTACCTAACATTGCCCAGTAACCACAAGGTCCACAACACGTACACAACAGAGTACACTTCCTCATGCTATCTCTTCATGCAAAGCAGGATCAGTATGTGAGTGCACCAGCGTACATCCATGCAACACACATACTTACCGAGAAAAAGAAAAAAACATCGCCTGCAGCTTAATTGATATCGTTCCTGCTATTCCTTAATTCCAATCAGCCTATCTTTCCCCACAACCTCCCTCAGGCTTTGTTTTTTTTTTTTGTATACACAATCATCCGTCCTCCCCACCGGTTCACACTGGTCCGTTTTGCAGCTGATGCGACTATGTCGCAACAAGGAACAAGTCGCGTAAGGCGAAAATACAATATTTAGTCAAGTAGCTGTCGAACTCACAGATTGAAACTGAACGCAACGCAACGCAGCAAGACCGTATACTCGTAGCATCGTCACTCCACCGCCCGTGGCAAAGGCAGTGCACGTGGAATTGACAAGAAGAGCGGGGTATTCGTTGCGCTGAGAAGGATAGCACGCTTTTCTGTACCTCTCTTCGTTTTAACTTTCTGAGCGTGTTTTTAATCCAAACATATCATATCTATATATTTTTGGAATCAGGAACCGACAAGGAATAAGATGAAAGTGTTTTTAAATTGATTTCGAAAAAAAAATGTTGATAATAATTTTTATATATTTAATTTTCAGAGCTTGTTTTTAATCCGAATATAACATATTTATATGTTTTTGGAATCAGCAAATGATGGAGAATACGATAAACGTAAATTTGGATCGTTTTATAAATTTTTATTTTTTTTTACAATTTTCCGATTTTTAATGACCAAAGTCATTAATTAATTTTTAAGCCACCAAGCTGAAATGCAATACCGAACCCCGGGCTTCGTCGAAGAGTACTTGAGCAAAATTTCAACCAATTTGGTTGAAAAATGAGGGCGTGACAGTGCCGCCTCAACTTTCACGAAAAGCCGGATATGACGTCATCAAAGACATTTATCAAAAAAATGAAAAAAACGTTCGGGGATTTCATACCCAGGAACTCTCATGTCAAATTTCATAAAGATCGGTCCAGTAGTTTAGTCTGAATCGCTCTACACACACACACACACACACACACACACGCACGCACGCACGCACATACACCACGACCCTCGTTTCGATTCCCCCTCGATGTTAAAATATTTAGTCAAACTTGACTAAATATAAAAAGGATGTAGTTGTTTTGTTTTATGTGGTTTGACCTCAGAATAATGCGACTGAGATCGCGACTAAAAAGTAGACTAGTTTTGGGTTACGTAGTTTTACCCTCAGTATGTTTTGACTGGATCGCTACAACAACAAAAAAAGTCTGTTGTTTTGTTAATATGTGATCGTTTGGTCTAAAATAATGCGACTCGATTTCTGCTATAAAAGAGTCTGATGTTTATTCTTGTGTCCGTTTTGCAGCTGTTGCGACTTGATCGCTATGAGAAAAGAGTCCGGACAAGTAAAACGTTATCTGTCCCTATTTCTAATGCACTGTACGTGTATTTTATTGCTAGGTATTAGTGCATATTATATACATCGTGGCGTGCTTTAGTCATGGACGGAAAAGTGTTTTATTTTCAGAGGTTTATTACTATTTTACGGCAGGTTTTTATCTTCTCTGTCCTGTGCTAAGGGTGGGGATGGACGTGAAAGGAGGAAGGGGGGGGGGGGGGGGGCGGTGGGGGTGATAGTTTTGACTCATACTTGAGGTTGTTGACTTCAGATTGTAATGAATATTCCGCATTGCCAGTGGTTGGTTGTAGGACAAATTTAATAGGTGTGTGAGCGTGCCTGGTTGTGCTTGCATGCGTGCCTGTCTGTCTGTCTGTCTGTCTGTCCGCGCAGCTCTTTGTGTGCTCGAATATGAGTACACTATCTTGTATCATCCTCGCATGCAAACACTTTGTACCTAAAATTCACTGATAAGAGAGCCCTGCAGGACACACCTTGAAATGTGGATTATTCACAGTGTGGGAGGACTTGATTTTGAGGTGAGAGTATTCCAACAATGTCACGCCATCAGAGATACTACTGTGTGCGTGACCGGCCATAACTTACCCCGTTAACTGAAACACTTACACACACATCTGGGGCGGAAACAGGTTACCAGTCTGTCCCTTGTCAGATCTTTTTATGTCGGTCACCGGGTGCAAGTCATGTCCCATCCATGCAGGTGTAGTGTACTACTTTTCCTCATAAGAAGTTGTGTGTGTGTGTAATCTTTAGTCAAACCATTGGCGTAAAATGCTTTGTGCGTTTTTTGTGGGACAAAGGAAAATCCCTAACCTGAATAATTTCCGGACACTACACAATCACTACCGACTGAACCAGAAAGACACAAAAAAACACGTAACAAAACACACACAAACACACAAAACACACAACAACAACAACAACAACAATAATAACAACAACAACTTCAACGCAGAATTACATGACACAAGACTCGGGTCGGGGTAAAGCCACACACAGCACAACCGCGACTGACTGGCTGGGCTCGGGCTATGGGGCTGAGGCCGGAAGAGAGAGAAAATCGATAATATTAATTTTGCAGTCAATATAATTCCTACAGCTTATCACAAAGACAGCGCCATGCTGGCATCATTTCTAAATTGCACGAAGCTTGCGGGCTCCCATTTCACCCCCAAATCAATGGCTAACTTTCTGGCCTTTGCACTGTGAGCCGGACTCAATGAGTGGACCTTGGTTTAGGTTGCATGTTGGGCAGGTTTGGCGCAGTGGGACACAGAGACACGAGGAGAAACAAAAAGATGTTCTAATGCGAATGGTGACAATAGTGAAATCGCGGTATAAGGTGTAGACGAACTTTACTTATCATTCTAAAAGGAATGAGGAGGCATGTGATCGGTTTCGGGTTGAAACAATGCATAGTAGGAATCCCATTACCAAGACTAGGACAAGCAACAATGCAGTGTCTAAGATCCTCATGACCGTATCTAGGTCAAGCAATGTTAAGAACCATCTTCGTTGCACATTTGGGGCAATTTCCACAGCTTCACAGACAGACAATAATTCTGTCATCCCGTGACAGCCTACTAACACAAGAGGCCGACTTGGGCAGAGAGAGAGGTGATAATCCAGCTTTTCGATAGTGTCGTGTAAACGCACATCGTGATGGTCAACGCTACGGCCATCACGCACGATGGCCAAAACTAGCCTGTACCACTGAGCTCCCCTCTCCCTCTCTTTGGCCAGTATACCGGACACACAGCGCGACGGACGACCAGCAGAAGAAGCTCTGCGATCCGTCAGAATTCCATTATCAATTCGCTCTGACACTCATCCCAGCTGATCGTCTGCGGAGTGGCCAGACCGTTTCCAGGATGCGGCGCCTCTGTCTAATTCCCTCGTTGTCGTGACTGCACAACTGTAGCCACCAGATTGTCTCCCCTGACCATCCGCAGATTGTCCCCCTTTCCCCATACAGGCTGTTTGCCCCTCTATCCCTTTATCGATCGTTTGCCTTGGCCAGGACCACTGGTATCATTCTCTCTCTCTCTCTCTCTCTCTCTCTCTCTCTCTCTCTCTCTCTCTCTCTCTCTCTCTCTCTCTCTCTCTCTCTCTCTCTCTCTCTTTTCGGCTTCGGCTCGCCAGTCGCAACCGTCTTCTGGAAATGGGATATGAAACCTATCGGGATAATTGAGTGAGTGAGAAAGGGGGGGGGGGGGGGGAGGCACCATGATCATCGATTGGGCCTAACCAAACTAGATGGAATGGCGAAGCGAATCATTCGGAAAAGGAAAACGAAGTGAGATGATGATGAATTTGATGTAGCTTTACCGCCATTCGGAAAGGAACCATGGTGACGAGTTCAAACCTAGCTGTATATTTTCCATTAACTGCCCAAACGCGAGAACAAGACAGAACAAATTGTCCCGACTAGAAAATAAAACAAATGGTCCAACTTGAGGCTCTATGACTGTCCTGTCAATTTTACCAAACCACTTGGACAAATATACAAGAACAGGCCAATGTAAGCTCTAGTGAACGACGGCGAAGAAGAGGAAGAAGCCAATGTAAGCAAGAGTTCTTTGTCAATCGCTTTGAATTTCATGCAAAACCTGGGCCATTGTAACATGGAAGAACACGCAGACAAACCAACAGAAGACAAAACCGCCTATAGCTTTGCATGTCAGTCAGTATACTGCTGCATATTAATAGGTCTGCCAGATGTGTTTTTTACCCTTTACCTCCACTGTGTACTTCGCGACTCCCTTAGTCGCGTGACAAGCAGCTATCTATCCCCTCACTGCATACATAAAGGTAAATGAGTGGCACGATCAGGGGCAGATAATAATATACATTTTCACATCCTCTTACATGCAAACCTGTACGGCGTAGCGCTCACTGTTACGCTGTTGACAGGCCAGGGTTAAAAAAGAAAAAAAGAAAAACAGAAAAAAAGAAAAACGCTATCCGTTTTATTACACCAGCAGCTGTTCTCGCGAGTTCTCGCGAACAGCCCAAGTCTCGCGTGGCCAACGCTTGCGACTCTCGCTGATCAGTGATGCGTAAAGCACGCGACAAATCAGCAACATGGGATTCCATTTCAATCACTGCGCCCCCTACTTCCTGTCATAACGATGCACGAATGCAAGTGGGACAAACCAGTCTGGCTCACAATGGGAGGCTGTGACTATTGCACGGGAGAGAGAGAGAGAGAGAGAGAGAGAGAGAGAGAGAGAGAGAGAGAGAGAGAGAGAGAGAGAGAGAGAGAGACAAACAGACAGACAGAAAAGACAGAGAGACAGACACAGACATACAGAATGTAGATGTAAATGCTTGTATAACTGTGTTTTAATTTTAAATGTGTCAAGCGCAAAGAGCATAATTGTAAAGTTATGATGTTGCGCTATATAAATGCTCATTTATTATTATTATTATTATACATAAAAAGACCAAAACAAAGACAGAGGCAGAGAAGAGACAGACAAACTGACTATTGCACAAAAGAGGGACAAAGAGTGACAGAAAAAGAGATAGACAGACTGTCGATGAGGATGACTCACTAGGACAATGGGCGCTCAACAGACACAATCCAATCTAATCATTCATATAGTAGGCCCCGACCGTGCGATATGCTTTTTGTCACACATGGGGTTGCACGGTTATAGGAGGACAAAGTGTTTTAGTGTCCAGCAGCGAAGTAATATTAATTCGTTGATCAGATTTCTTTCCGGGAGTTTTTTTCCTTTCGTTGTTTTGCTTTTGTTTTATAGATGTCTCATGTTCAACTCTCTTTGTTCGTAAATGCAAACCATTATTGGATAAAAAAATAAAAAAAATAAAATCACAGAATAATTAAGATAAAAAATTATTTGTTACTGCCCGTGAATGTTATTGATCCAGTGCAAGGAGAGAAAAGCAAAACGCACACAAGGCAAGTGTGTGTAATGAAAAGCATCATGAACATGACACAAGTTTATTAAAGAAAGTGAAAGTCACTCGATGAACCTCAATTCCGTCTCTCCTAACCTTCTTTCTTCATCTTCTTAGCTAAACCCCTAAAAGAAAAAGAATTAGAAAGTGCACCGAGAAGCATTATAGACCGCTTGGTGCGGTTCAACGCCAGACCTCCCCAAACCAGGATCAATGACAATGCTATTTGTTGCCAAAACCATGAATGCCTCGCCGACAACAAGATCTGCCTCCGCCACTGATTCAAACAAATGACTAACAAATCAGCAGGCACTCTCTGCAAATTAATGCAACCATCGTAAATAGTCATTGCCTCTCAGCCGCCATTTGCATCCCCCTCCTTCTCTGTTTTTTACGTCGAGAGAGCGCTCATAAGGGGAGATCACCCAAAGCAGTTCGGAACACGGTGATACATCTTTTGAGACTGAACTGGCGGTGGTCATAATAATGCGAGCGTTGCTTAATAAGGCTTCCAAGCACTAAAGCCGTCTTTATTTCTCAACAGAGATGACAGTTTTTGTGGCCGTTTTATACACCTTTAGAGCTTTATACTGACAGTGACACAGATATTGTTCTCGACGAAGCTCTGTTGATTTAGACTCTGAAGGGCAGCCAATGAAGTTAAATGGCGCAACCGATTGTTATGCATTCCCTGTGCAAGCAACGCGAGAAAATATAGGCCAAGCCCGTGCAGATTGCACTGTTTCTGAATGTTTTGTTTTGTCATTGTTCCACCGCCGAATACGGTAAGTTGGAAGCCTTTGAAGAATGTCTAATTAGACAGCCTCTGTGCTCACTCTAACCTAGATGATAATGATGATGATGATGATGATGATGATGATGATGACGACGACGAGGATGATGATGATGGCGACGACGATGATAACCATGTCTATTCTTCTTTAAATCGATGGGACGAAAAAGGAAACACTTGACAACAAGGCTAAGCTGTGGCGCACTCGACTCGGAAAATTCATTATTTTCGCCACACCGGACAAAAAAACAATAACTAATCCCCGCCAAGCTGAGAGATGAGGCACTTGCATTTATTGAAAATAAAAGATTAATCCTCTCGATTTCTCCCGACAAAAGTAACACAACAGTAGCTTTTGTGCTAAAACTGCCCTTAAAGGGAACACGTGGTGTTGACATGCTTTTTGTGATGCGGGTTTTTAGGCATGACAAATGGGGATATCAACAGATGGCTAAACGCTCGCTACCTTAGGGACGAAACTTATTTTTATCTGGAATAGACGATCAGAATAATGCTCTCTCTCTTCCCCACTCTCTCTCTCTCTTCCCCACTCTCTCTCTCCCCCCCCCCCCCCCCCCCGCTCTCTCTCTCTCTCTCTTCCCCCCTCTCTCTCTCCCCCCGCTCTCTCTCCCCCCCCCGCTCTCTCTCTCTCTCCCTCTCTCGTACTCTCTCTCCCCCCCCTCCGCTCTCTCTCTCCCTCTCTCGTTCTCTCTCTCTCCCCCCCTCCGCTCTCTCTCTCTCTCTCTCTCTCTCTCTCTCTCTCTCTCTCTCTCTCTCTCTCTCTCTCTCTCTCTCCGTTATTTCTTCCCCTCACGCCACGGATCCCCAAGCACTAAAACGTTTATCTACATTTAATTTTCTCATAACAATCAAGCAGGCCAGATGGCGCAAGGCTGAGGAGAGGTTGTGGTGGGGATTTACTCAGATCAATGCCGCCTCTTTAGAACACCTGAGCATATTTGTTCCTTTTTTTCACAGCTGTCATTCAAGCAGAACGCTTCAGAGTACAAGAGACGATTACTCTCTAAAACAATCCATGCAAATATTTATTTTTTAGACCATTTTTTTCCTTCTTCTTCTCTTGTATCGATTAAAGCAACTTGTGTACATCTGTCCCCGAAACAAACTCACAGAAAACTTTACAGATCGGCCATGCTGCGTGTTTGTTTTTTTGGTTTAAGCGTGTGTGTTTTTTTTATATTAATTTCTTGTATACACGTTATAAACAGTAACAACATTAAGAACGTTAACAAGCAGACTGCTTATGGACACGTTCTAAAATTGATAATCAATAAACATTCTGATAACAAGACATGGCGAACAAGTGATAACTTCAACCCTTTTCTTTCAAAATATTTCATAATATTTTATACAAATAAAAAGAGAGAGAGAGAGAGAGAGAGAGAGAGAGAGAGAGAGAGAGAGAGAGAGAGAGAGAGAGAGAGCTTTGCTACATCTATTGCTGTTACTGTTAATATAATATCAGCCGAATCGATCAGTTGACATAACATAATCTTGTACAACAGAAAACATTTTCGTGTTCAAAGATATAGTTAAATCAGTATTTCCAAACAAAAGTGTTTTGCAATCCAGAGCATGCGTTGGCAGACTATTGAATAAAATGGTTCTATGTTCTTTAAATTTTGGACAATGTAACAAAAAGTGTTCAGCATCTTCCGGGCGTACTCCACACTGTTTTCTTTTTGTTTTTGCTTCTCCCTCAGGCTTATCAATGAAGCTTTCAGGTAAAAGTGGTTATGCTGCGTCATTTTTTGGACTCTTTTAACAACAAATGATGAGCAATGTGGTTGATTAATTTATCCGAATATTTTAATATATTCGCGCTAAATCTCAAACGTAATTGAAGCCTAGTTCTGTGCTACCACTTCTGGACCGTACACTCGTCAACTCTTTGCTTTTATTACAAACTCCCTGTGTTTCAGACAGTCGATTTTAATCACACAAATAAGCAACACCACTTAGTTTCTCGCGAGTTGAGCAAGCGAGTATCGGCTACTCATTTTTCAGAGTCCCATAACAAACAGTGTTATCGTCATCCATGCATAATTAATACAACGAAAATCTATTCTTTCCTTTTATAGACTATGGTCGGTTTCCACCAGAACACACCCTGCAGTCGACCACAACCGAGTCGAGTTTCTGTTCCCTGAATTCTGGTTTTTTTTGCCAGAAGATTAGGTTTATTTGTTGACACGAATAGGACTCAGCATTGTGGGAGAATTTTGTGTGTGCGTGACTCTGCGTCTACAATGTTTGTTGAAAAAACAACTTTTTGATGCTAGAATGGACACATTGATTACAGAATATCCTACTGTCAACACGTGCAATACAGCTGGGGGGGGGGGGGGGGGGGGTAATTCGTGTAGAAAGCGTTTGCAACCTGCCGTCAACGCTATACCGTAAGTAGGAAAAGAAAATACTGCAAGTAAAGCGTGGTAGACCGGAAACGGGAAAAAAATACATAGTCTCGGTTAAAGATGTGTTGATTGGTCTGCGAGATTTTACGCGTGATTGTCTTGTCGCCTATTTCTCCGAACCAAAAGGCGAAAAATTACCATGAAGTATTTATCTAACCCCTCCATAAACATACGATTTCCAGAAAATGTTGCGTAAATCTCGTTTTCTTTGTAAAATATACATGACCGCTAAAATTGTCAGTACTCGCTAAAGCTTTTTTTTTTCTTCCTACTGTACTTTCCAATACAAATTAATTTGCACACTCGATGAAAACTTTCATGCTTATACATCTCATATTTCCCGTATATCAGTAAAGTGGACTTATGTTAGCTGGTATCAGTTACATGAATACAGGTGCTGTTGTCATGGTTTCCCTTAGTCCTTATTAGCTGTGAACGTTGAAATAACTAGCATTTGCAGCAACTCTCTTGACATCCACAAAAGAACCCCAACCCCTTGCATAAATAACTACATGTAGATCAGACACACATCACTGCGCAGAATGAGCGTGTAAGTTTTACGCTCCAAAGGGTTGTTCATTACTAACGACACACACAAAAACACAGAAAAAGACAAAAACAAAAATTCCCACATTCTAAATTTTTGAATCGACTGGTTCATTAGGCCATTCGTAATTTCGTCGCAATGGCAATTTGTCACAGAAACTTCGTTCGAACGATAACCATAATCACATTATAATGAAGGGGCCCAAGCCGGGGAGGAGGAAAAAAAAGCTAAGGCCAGAATCGGTTTCTGGAGTCCTTCAAATCTACCGGAATGAGGACAGCATCATTTCGTGCCAGGCCGATATCGGCCCGTTGATTAGGCACGAGTCTACCTGTAATGCGAATCGCCCACTCAATCATCTAACTCGCTCAGGACTCGGGGCTGGGTTTGGCCTGATTGGCACGCAGATGCAGTCACTTACTCGCTGTTAAACAGTCTTGTGTGTTTCTCAGTTTCACGTGCGCTGGTCTCTTTGTCAGCTGCGCTGTGTATGTCTGCCTTTCTTCGGATCTAATGTTAGTAATTTCTGTCTAAGTAATTATGTTATGTTCTCGAATATTACGTGCGTTGCTATCTTTGTTGGGCGGTGCTGTCTGTCTGTATCCTTAACACACACACCCACACACACACACACACACACACACACACACACACACACACACACACACACACACACACACACACAGCTAAGAGCAGATCAGGTTGCACCAGCATAAAAAATACACGTGCTGCACGGGACAACAAATTAGCAAGTTATAAATCAAGACGACAATATAATGTCTCAACACTTTGACATCTACTCATCAGTCTCACGGGAAATCAGACGACTTAACAGCTCATTTGCAGCTCCAGTTGTGTTTTTCAATCGCGTTGAAATACTAGCAGGCTCTGAAGACAGATGAAGGCGATTCTACAAGTTGGTGTCAAGTTCGTGCCATATGATTTTAAACAAGTTTCAGGAGTCATGCGCAGAATCGATAGCGTGCGGCGGTTGACAAGGTCTTTTACCTGCACTGTGCACCTCTTGCAACTACTGCTCGTGCAACGCGCACGCAACCGGCCTAATGAAAGCAAGTACGCTTCGGTGTTTTTTTTTTACACAGGTTTTTTGTAGGGAGGAGGTTTAGCTAATGACGGGTGAATAAGTCGATTTCTGCGTGTATGCTGCAGGAAGAGAGAGAGGGAGAGAGAAAAAGAGAGAGAGAGAGAGAGAAAAAAAGAGAGAGAGAGAGAGAGAGAGAGAGAGAGAGAGAGAGAGAGAGAGAGAGAGAGAGAGAGAGAGAGAGAGAGAGAGAGAGAGTGTGTGTTTTTGTCATACATTCAAAACCATCTGCCAGTGGAAGGTGAAATGAAAGCAACATTATTAGCATCTAGGTTTCACCACGAAGGAGATTTTAATTTTGCATTTAAGCTCAACAGTCTCTTCCTGGACTCCAAAAAATGCACAGGAACCGATACGATCGTTTATGTAAATGGGAACATTAAAAATTCATTCACATTGACACTGTTGTGGAAACGGGTATCCCCTTTGCCTTTCGTTTTCTTTTAAACATATTCGCGCATGAGTTGACAGCAAAAATAAAAGAGTACACCTGGAGTTTGGATGCATGTTAAAGTCTCTCACTTTCAAGGTGTTATTAATAGTTAAGTTATTTTATTTATTATCATATCTGTTTGCGTGCTAACACTTCACAAAGAGCAATCGTACAGATACACGGACAGAATGAGTTACTACTTTTAATAATTCTAAATTAAAGGATGACAAAAGAAGTCTTCAGATTCTTCAGAGCTATGCCGACAGGCTTGTCTTAAAAGCGCGATGTTTCCTTCTCTACACACAGGCACCTTTTTATCCCAAAAGTTCTACAATTTGACATATGTTCGATTCACTTGCAGCAAAAACAATCAACCTAGACCAAAAAAAGCACGACAATCTCGCGTTCTTTGTTCATGTTCAACAAACACGTCTATATCGTCACTGCTTGCAATGAATGAACGACCACTGAACTAACAGGCAACTAAGCGAATGAAACAGCACCTGCGAATGATCTCCGTTGATTTCAAAGCTTTCAACTTCGCCGCCCAATTTTTACCTGGGCCTGGGAGTCTGGCACCACCGTCAGGTGTAAAAGAGGAACTTCAAAGGCACCAGGCCGCAGCTCGGTGCGAGGGATGCTTCAAGAGTCTGCGAGAAGCGGGCTGGAATTAATGGCAGCATTAATTTACCAAATGATCATCGCCACCCTTCCCAAGAGGGAAGTGCGAATAAGACAGATTTATTTGACGCTGCTCTTTGCCTCCTAGTCAATGGAGGGAAATGATCCAACGCGTTACATCGTTGCTAACAGTTTTTATAAGGACGGGCATTTACTCTTTGATAGATGGAGCTGCTGGTTGGTGGTTAAGTGGCTGAATAGTGTACTGAACAGAGACTGAGAGTAGAGGTGTAAATAGCGAGCAGGAGCAAGAAGAGAAGAAGGGGGGATGGAGGATGGAGGTGGAGGGGTGGGGAGGAGGAGGAGATGAGAGAGATAGAGAGAGAGCGAGTGTGTGTGTGTGTGTTTGTGTTTGTGTGTGTGTGTGTATGTGTGTGTGTGTGTGTGTGTGTGTGTGTGTGTGTGTGTTTGTCTGTGTCTGTCTGTCCATGTGAGACATTAAGTGTGCCACCGTGTGTGTGCATGCGTGCGCGCGTGTGCACGTGAACATGCAAATTAAGTGCACCTGCGTTGCACGTGCCTCTTTGTTAGCCAGAACAACACCATAATTTGTTGGTGAAAAGAGGGGGTGGGGGTAGTAAATAGATAACGCGAGACACACCAACCCCTCTTTCTCTTCGTCAAATCGTAAGAGTGATTTACGATCGAACATGGTGTTTCATAATATTATAGTCTAGAAACATTCGTTCACAACTTTCGGAGCAGGGTAACAAGTGTTTTCTCTTTCCCGCTGAGTTTTATATCAATCAAACAAAGATGAAAACTCTAAAACAGAACAAAAGAAATACAAATAAAGGAAAATGTATGTTACTTCGCAGTTTCGTTTACGACACTGTCCAGTATCGAGTTCTGTTTCATAATTCAGGTTGACTGGCTTATCTTTCCAAATTAGCTTTCCAACATGTCGCCGTGTCATCAAGGTGACAACAAACTGAAGTCCCTATTAATACCGAACACGTGACTTCCGAATTAGTCGTCTGCTTCTTGGCATGCGGAAGCGTCCTCTGTCAGTGAAGAGAGTGTACGATAAGGTTGATGCATTACCACAACTGCAACATTTTTTGTCTCCGCCATAAATTTATGCAATGTAGATAACGTTTACGCATCATGTGAACACCTTGTTACAAACACCTTGATTTTTTGTTGTTGTCAGTCTCCTATGACATTTCCGATAGCTGTGATGATATATTACACAAACTGGGATATATTACACAAACAACTTCTTTGTTTGGTTATTATTAACTTTTTTTTACGACCTCGACTGTCCTAAAAGTGGAACGATCGAGGTCTTTGTTTTCGACATGACCTTGTTTGGTTTTATAATTAATAGAGCTGATGCTAATGATATTTTGCCTCGGTGACCTCCTCTTCGCCCAACGATGAAAATCATCAGTGACACACCAAGAGGGATGGTGGGGATGACGGGGTCAATAACGAGCGATGAAAAGCGACGATAAGCGCCGATGACAACCAGGGAGGGAAAGTTAACTACGACGACGACGACCTCATTATCGTGGCATCTTCGTTGGCGTTCCGTCAACTAGACCGCGACAGTTGCGCGACCGTTGTGCCAAAAAAAAGATGGTAGAGATATTCTGGCCGTTGGAGAAACATCCTCCTCCTCCCTCCCCTCCCTGCCATTTGCCCCATCTCTCTTGTCCTTCCTCCTCTTATCGGCCCCCCTCTCTCCCAAATTCCTTCCCTCCCTCCCCTATTTCTAAAGTATCTTTCTCACCCAATCGCAACCTCTCTCCCTCTCCCTCCACCAAACTCTCTCCTACTCTCTCTGACCCCTTCTCCCCTGTTCTTCAAACAAATGCACTATTATGCTGTTACCACTACAGTGTGCTTGACCGGGTCTCGGTATGGTAGCACAGGACACCCGTACCGCCGCCACAACACTGTGACGAGATCAACAGCCAGAGAACGACTAACAGAACAACCCAGTCTGTGAACAGCACGGGACACCCGTACCGCCACCACCACGCACAGCACTGTGACGAGATCAACAGCCAGAGAGATCGCCAGAACAACCTGTGCGACACCCGGCGCGCGACTGATGTTACTGATAACTCCCCTCTCGCTTGACACCGGCGCTTCATCATCACCCTGACCTCGGCACGTTCCGTGTTGCACGAGGCACAGAGAGCGGCCGACATTATAAATTAGTTGACGCTTGATATTGCACTTATCTCCCTCGCCGACCTGTCAAAGTCGCAGCGTGCAATAAGCGAAATGTGTCGAGGCGTTTGTGTATATATTGCGAGAAATACTCGGTGGTTGTTGCATTGTTGGGTGATGGCTTCGATTGGTATTTAATCGACATTCAAAACCACACCCTGGGAGAGATAGCTTCAGTCAATCATTTGTTTTCCATGACACCACAGATCGCGATACCACGTGGACCCCCCCCCCCCCCCCACCTCCCCCAAACCCAAAACCATCCTCATTCTGAAAATTTCGCAATAACCCTCTATAATTTGCAAGTGGAGTGACCTCTGCGAATATTCTGTCTTGGATTCATCAAAAGCAACCAACTTTCGATCTTATATGCACATTTTCTTCCCATTCAACAGGGATATGCGGTAACAATAACGAACAAGTCGCGTAAGGCGAAAATACAACATTTAGTCAAGCTCAGTCGAACTCACAGAATGAAGCTGAACGCAAAGCATTTTTTCCGCAAGACCGTACACTCGTAGCATTGTCTGTCCACCGCTCGTGGCAAAGGCAGTGAAATTAACAATACAGAAAAGCGCGGTAGCGGTTGCGCTGAGGAGGATAGCCCGCTTTTCTATATCTCTATTCTTTTTAACTCTCTGAACGTGTTTTTAATCCAAACTGAAACATATCATATCTATATGTTTTTGGAATCAGGAATGGACAAGGAATAAGATGAAATTGTTTTTAAATCGATTTCGGAAATTTAATTTTAATCATAATTTTTATATTTTTAATTTTCAGAGCTTGTTTTTAATCCGAATATAACAATTATATGTTTTGGGAATCAGAAAATGATGAAGAATACAATAAACGTAATTTTGGATCGTTTTATAAAAAAATAATTTTAATTACAATGTTCAGACTTTTAATGACCAAAGTCATTAATTAAATTCTAAGCCTCCAAGCTGAAATGCAATACCAAAGTCCGGCCTTCGTCGAAGATTGCTTTGCCAAAACTTCAATCAATTTGATTGAAAAATGAGGGTGTGACAGTGCCGCCTCAACTTTTACAAAATGCCAGATATGACGTCATCAAAGACATTTAACGAAAAAATGAAAAAAACGTCTGGGGATATCATACCCAGGAACTCTCATGAAAAATGTCATACAGATCGGTCCAGTAGTTTACTCTGAATCGCTCTACACACACACACACACACACACACACACACACACACACACACACACACACACACACACACACACACACACCACGACCCTCGTCTCGATTCCCCCCTCTATGTTAAAACATTTAGTCAAAACTTGACTAAATGTAAAAAGATAGCGGTGGTCCAAGTCAAATTACATTTACAGGCATAATATTTAAGATGCTCTGTGTGAATCCATTAATGTAAACAGACAATCCAGCATGGGCTTAATACAGCATTTACTTTTTTGAACGATCTATTCTCTCCACTCCAGAATGTCGACTGTCTGCATCAAAGACAAAGACTTGGCTGTTCCCTTCTGTTTAGCACACCTTTACTGCGACGACCCGAGACGGCGAAAAGTTGACATGCCACAAAAGCTAGCAGCCTTGAACACAAGCCCCTAAACCCGCAAATGACCTCACAAAACTGTGATAACGCAGGCCTCCGATACGGCCACAACAGGCTGACTTTCTCGGGTTATGATTTTATTTTAGCACGCAATGCAAATAATTTGACGTCCATATTCTTGTAGCTGCATCGTTTACAACGCCATGATCGTATGTTGAGCAACTATAAACCCCGATCCAGGGCCGGGGAGACGATCGCCCAAAGACACTCAAACTCTCCTATTTCCACGCCATTTGCATATACGTGGCTTAAACATCCGGGGACGTGGGACAGATCTCGTCACCGAAATGTACCCCCAAAAGACTCAGGTACCGTCCTTTTAGTGCCATGTATCAGGTACCACGAACTAGCAACCCGTTTTGTTGTTGTTGTTTTTTTCTCTTTGAACAGTTCTGAAAGAACATGCTTCTTCTGCAGCAGCAACGAAAAGGCACCACCACATCCTGAACACAACACACGTAAAAAACCAAAAAAACCACTCTCTTCTCCAAGAGAACTATTGTGGATGTTCCAGGGATTATGCGAATTTGGCCGCTTCCACTTGCAAGACAATAAAGGGTGTCATGTCGCGACATTTACTGCTGTGTATCATATTGATATACGACCCTCCTCCAACCAAGGTTGTTGCTACTTGTCGCCCTTTATGGGCCTTTTACTGCTTCCTGCGTGCGGGGACCGGGCTAGGGTCTCTGCCACAGACGCCCTCCTCTTCTCTTTCTCTCTTTCTCCTTCTGGGTCTGTCTGTTTTTCTGTGGTTCTTCCTGGTGTGTGAAGAGTTGCCTGCACTGTGTGGTCTGATGGGCAAGGTCCGAGGCTGAATTAAATTTAAAGAGTTGTCGTGTTTTCGTTGAAAATGGTTGGAATTTGGATCGAGCAATTTTTTCAGCTTCACTACTGACACTAGTACTCTCTCCCTCTCTCTGTCTCTGTCTGTCTGTCTGTCTGTCTGTCTGTCTCTGTCTCTGTCTCTCTCTCTCGCATCTCTCTCCAGTTTCCCCTTTCGTCCTATTCGAATCTTATCTCAAACTCCTTTCTACAAAACAAACAGCAGTACAGAAACAAGAGACGCGCAACAAATTCAATGTTGCGTAGCCAGAACAAATAACTGAATACGGTAGTGGGAAGAAGGGAACCAGGACAGAAGCTTTACAGGACTATATAGGCGTATAGAATGCCGGCAGCATGATCAATGAACTTGATCAGATATGTGTGATTGGAGTTGTTCCCCATCACGGGTTAATTACTCGCTGATTGTCTTGCACAGAAGCCCTGATCTCTACATAAAATCTCAATAAAAACCCTGTTCCCTGCGGCCGGGGCGCCGAGCGTTTATTTTGCTCGCCGCGATTCGTATTGCAGATAGGGCGCGGCTTTCAGTATTGAGCACTGCCCTTCTGAATTGAGCTAGAAGAAATGGCGGCAATAAACTGAGTGTGGTCTACGACTGAGGGTGGTTATAGGGGTTGGGTGGAATACTGTACAATATTAACACAAAAAATACAACCAATGAATGTAACAGTTTCCCCCCATACGAATACTGTAACGATTGTAAAAAAAAAAATTTAAAAAAAAAGATAACTAGCATGAACAATTTGCTTTTCGCTCCACTAATCAAAACACTAATATTGCTGCTACTTTTATTACTCGTGGGAAAACAAACTCATCGTGATATTTGGACAGTGTAAACTGCGTATTTCACACTTGCAAGTGGTGATTGCGAGGCGGCAACATGTGCAGTTGATGTTTTTGTATATATATATACCGACTTTCGAAATTTCACGAACAACCATTCAATCTCGCCAACACGCACTCGCAACAAGCTGTCAAACAAGCCCTTACTCTAACTTCACCCTCTTCTAAGAGCGACGCAATTTATTTCATAATCATATTAAATCTATACCATTGTCCACATCCGGTATCGCACGCGCATCTAACAACGCTCCGGACAGGCCTGATAACCTCCCCTTGTAAAAATCAGAGGGTAATATAATGACTGGTAACACACTCTCACTTTTGGCGGCTCTTCATTGGCCCATATTTTGACTTGATATCACTCACGACAGGTGTGACTGTGTGTGCTCGCGAACGTTTGACACCGTTGCATGAGAGCACTGTGACATGCAGATTTCATTTCCACAGTAACAGATCGCGAGCATTGTTCTCTCACCGACGAAATTGGATCTTTGGAGTGGGTATCATATCATGCTACTCTCACCCAGTATTTGACAGGCGCACCGTTTTGAGGATAATTATCGTGGCGTATAATAAACGGTGAGGTTTGTGCGCCTACTCCTCTCGTAAGTAAACAGAATAGTTCCGTTGTATACCTTTTTTTTTCTTGTCGCGAGTATAGGTCAGTGGCCTTTTTGTGGTGCAGGATATGATTTGGCTGAAAGCGTGATAAGTGGGATGGTATTAATTTTTGATTGTGTTGTGCGAATACAGCATTAGTTTGGGGGGAAAACACACGATCAACTTACGGATCACACCATAGTGCGAAAAGTATGAAGCAAACTCGCTTTGAACGCAAACACCATTTGTCCTTATCACACATAAAACGCAAACAAAAAGAATATTATCAAAACCAAACCAAAATGACACTAAAATGTCAAAAAGTATGTTCAATCCCATTATCCTCACTACCACTGATAATCATTCATTTCATTATCCTTACCACCACTGAAGAAGACTGCAGTAAATCAAACACATGTCCTATCCGCTAAGCCACTGTGGCTTACAAAGACAGAAGAGCGACACGGCAAGGGAGACAAGCGCGGTTTGTGGACACAGGCGGTGCTGTTGTGGACAGTCTGGTCACATCGGGACTGTCCACCTCCTCGCGTTACGACCCTGTGTCTACAAGTACCCCGAGTGTACTCGCCACCCGGCAGGTGGTAGTTGTGGTGGTGGTGATGATGAAGATGACGTTGATGTCGTTGATGGTGGTGTCGATGGTGGTTTTGGTGGTGGTAGATGTAGTGTGGATGATAGTATACCTGCAGGTTTTAACAGGACTTTACTCATTTTTTTATGAAATATTGTTTTATTCACCTTTGCAGAATGTCTCTCATATTAACGTTTTGCTCGTAAGAGAAAAATATTCACACCATGTTCTGATGGTCGAGAGGAAAGACAGCATAAAATATCACGAAGAAGAAACTGCTTCCTACGCAGTGATCTTGAAATGTCAGTAGGTTACAGCCAATCCTAGACGACTTCTCTACCTATCCAACGAGGAGCACTGGGACATTTTTTTCTTTGGATTTTTTCTTTTCAAACAAGACAGTGAGGTTGAAAACTTCTTGGCATCCCCTCCCCCTTTCCTTTCCCTCTTCTTTTATCGCCTGAAATTTTTATTGTAGACCTTCATCACCAACCCAACCAAACAACCTAAAAATATCTCAAGCTAAGATTCCGCAACTTTGCAACACCGTGCCCTGATAGCCCCCCCCCCCCCCCCCCCACAAAAAACAAAAAAAACAATCCTCACAAACATCCTTTCCCTCGGTGCAGGAAAGGGAAAAGTAGGGGGAAAGGGAGCAAAAAGCGCAAAGCAGCCTCACAGACGCGCGGTCAAGCAGAAAACTCGGCTCCCCACTTCCGTGGCCGCTGTGGGGCTGAGAAGAAAGATAATTAGTGACCAGCTTGCTTCGCGTCTGCGCCGTTACTGGTCTAAGTGGCAGCCTCACAATACGAGTCAAGCATAAAATCTCCCAATAACGGCTCTTTTTGCCTGGCCTGGTCAAATCGGAGGGGGGCCAAATACCTGCTTTTATCTACTGCCAAGAGAGGGGGATGACAGCCGAGCTGGGAATTTTGCTATATATATATGCCTTGCTTTTTCTCACACTTTCCTGGGTTTGCTCAAAGAGGGCGAGAACAGAATCTGGACCTCTTTAATTTGCTGCATTCTGTCGTCTTGAGGCGATGATTTCAATAATGATAATCTGGCTTGAGATTGTAGTATCAAGATTTCTAAATTGCTGTGATTTGAGAATCATCCTTTAAACGGCAGTTATCGGGATTACAAAATGGTTACATGCTTACACCAAATCTTACTACCATTCAAAAAAGTCCATGTACTTCGTTTTACTAATCCCTCTTTATAAATTCGTACCCATATAAAATGAGCGAACATTCATTCTTGACAGGAATAAATACCATAAGCACCGAAATACTACTAATGTACTATCATAATAGGTGCCATTTGCTAAAGCTGAGAAAATCTTACGCCAAGTTCAACCTTAGACGCTGTAAGCCTTACATCACAAAGCCATTTTGTTTCAATCGAAGCTGTTAGAACAGCTCCAAAGATGTCTTGACAGACTTCAACACAATGCGACTACATTCAAGACGGCTAATTTTTCCAGTCGCCTTGCGCAGAAATTGATCAGGATCAAGCCAAAAAAGGAGCAAAATTCGCCAGCATCAAAAACTAAAGTCGAAGGATACGGGGAAGCGGGAGATAGGACGAGAGTAGAAAAAGAGGGGACTTTGTGTTAACGAGCTCGCTCAGACCGCGTTATTGAGCGAAAAATAAAAAAATCTAAATATTCAGACAGACCAGAGTTGGGCTGATTCGCGCCTTATCCTTTTGATCAATTAACGGCAATAACAGAGTGAAGGAGATTGGGAAAACTACTGTCAAAAAGCGAGAGAGAGAGAGAGAGAGAGAGAGAGAGAGAGAGAGAGAGAGAGAGAGAGAGAGGGAGAGAGAGGGAGAGAGAGTGAGGGAGACAGACAGAAAGACAGACAGACAGAGAGAGAGAGACAGAGAGAGAGAGACAGAGAAAGGGAGACAGAGAGAGAGAGACACACAGAGAGAGAGAGAGACAGACAGACAGAGAGACAGAGACAGAGAAAGAGAGACAGAGAGAGAGACAGAGAAAGAGAGACAGAGAGAGAGACAGAGAGAGAGACAGAGAGAGAGAGAAAGAGAGAGAGAGAGAGAGAGAGAGAGAGAGAGAGAGAGAGAGAGAGAGAGAGATGAGCTTGTGTTATTGTTAACTCTTTTTAGCTTTTGAGCATTGAAGTAGAAGTTCCCGTCACATGGCGTACGTAGTCTTACAAGTACCGTCTTCCTTAGCTATGAAAATAAATCATAGTCAAAATTCATTCTAAAGTCGTGCGCTTTCCCAAAATAAAGTTATATTCAATTTGCGTTTTTGTGTTTTTGTTTGTTTGAAGGACCTAGAAACGAAACGGCATACATCATTCTGCTTCTGTGACAATGTTGTGTTCTCGAATACGGTCGAGACGCTGCCAATGCAATCCTGTCACAAAACGGTATAAACAAAGAAATCGTCTCGACGAAGACAATGACATGTTTATGATTGATTTGGGATGTCGAGATTTTAACCCCGCCCACACTATGATTTATAGGACAAAATATCATCATCGTATCGGAAACACATTACGAGCATGACTCCATACACTAGTTGACATTTACAACGAGTATACCACCCGTCCCCATAATTATGCTACCATACCACAGATTTTCTTTGTTTTGCCTTGTACACTAATCATCCGACATGCATCCAGAGAAATTTGTCATTTCTTTAAAGATGTCATTGTAGACACGTGTACTTGCAGAAAGTCCACTAAGAAAGATTGAAAAAGAAAAGGACAAGAAAAAAAGATATTAAGAAAATGAAAATGAGAGAGAATGAGAGGCGGAGAATGAGAGGCGGAGAGAGAGAGAGACAGAGAGAGAGAAAGAGAGAAAGAGAGAGAGACAGAGACAGAGACAGAGAGAGAGACAGACAGACAGACAGACAGACAGACAGACTGACAGAAGGAGAGACGGAGAGAGAGAGAGAGGGGGGGGGGGGGTCGAACAGAGACAGACAGACAGACAGATAGAAAGAGGAATAAAGACAGAGACAGAGAGAAAGGATCAATAGAAAGTCACGTGCAAGGGCTTCGTTTCGGCAGCCGAAACAATCAATAGCGCACAACCGATACAGACTTGCCCGCCATTCTTTGTCAGACTTAGCATTAATGGAGAACAAAATCAAATATGAATCGACTTCACTCTCTCAACCCCACCCTTCGCGCTCCCTTCAACACACAGCTGGGACGACTGGGGAGGAAGAGAGAGGAAGAGAGAGGGAGAGAGATGGGAGAGAGAGAGAGAGAGAGAGAGAGAGAGAGAGAGAGAGAAGGAGGAAGAGAGATAGGGGGGGGGGGGAGAAAGACAAAGAAGAGGAGAACAAGAAGAGGGTGGAGGGGGGAAGTGAAGAGAAACGATAAGCAAGTCGAAGACCGTCTCCTTGAAAAAGAACATAATTTTATCAATTCATATTTTTACTATTCCCTGTATCTCTTTCGTCTTTGCATTCGCGTAAATAACATGTCTAACGTTTCTTACGTCAAAGAACGTTAGGGTTGGGAGAAGAGGAGGATGGAAGGGAGGAGACCAAGATGCTAAAACTCTCCCCTCAACCACCCCCAATCCCAACTCAAAACTACTATCCACCTCTCTCTCTCTCTCTCTCTCTCTCTCTCTCTCTCTCTCTCTCTCTCTCTCTCTCTCTCTCTCTCTCTCTCTCTCTCTTTCCACATCGCACATCACCCCGTCTTTACACCGCCGGCATTTAAAGCTAGGTCGGCCTGTATCGCTGCAGGAGAGAGAAGGGGGGATTTCAATGCCGGACGGTAAAAACAGAAGTGGGTTCAAAATTCCATTTGTCAGGTAAAACCGCACGACAGCACAGGACTAAGGTAAGCCCCCGCAGCACGCAGGTAGGGAGGGAATCAGGCAAAGAATGATGCCACAAAGGCCTGATCAACCAAGATTTCAACAGCAGCGAGAGCTAGGGGGATGAAGGCACGGGATGTAACAAGGCTGGAATCGAGCAGGCGAGGCTACAGCATATCTTCCTGGTAACAACTATAATGAAGGCTCTTTTGTTTCTGGACTAAAAAAAAATAATGCCACCAGCATACTATTTTTTTTCTTTCTTTTTCTTCTTTTGCAAACTTGCTGTAATCGTAGGTACAAATGAGGCAAGGGGACTTGTCTCATAGAGACCTGAGGATGAGGGTCTCACAGAGGTCGGATTCAAGTTGCCAGGAACGGTGGAATCTGAGCAGAGGACGGAGACTGACAGAAGCCATTTTTCACCCAACCCTGGATGACATGGCAGAGAAAGTTATACGACGTCTGCGCTAAGGTTAGGGGTCTTTGCTGCAACAAGACAGCTTAACGCTGAGCGTCAGGCAAGAAGACGGTAAGACGTAGAAAGAAAGAATAAGAATGTCGTCAAGATTTACAGTAATTAAAGCACACACGTGAAAATGAGAGATAAAACACGAAGTAGAGAGCCTGAAGTGAAAAGAACAAGAAGAATAAGATTAACACGAAAAACAAGAAGAGCAAAAAGAAAAAAAAGAAGAAAAAAGAACACTCACACCAAAACAAAACAAATTTTTTTAAATTTTTTTTTTAAAGAAAGCTGATTTTAGAGAGGAAAAAACAACACAGTAAGAGTAATGCTTGAAAAATACCATCCAGTGACCTAATCCTTAAAATCGACAACCCAACCCCAAAACTACTACATACTGCTACACCCAACACAGCCACAGCGAAGAAGGCGACCCAGAACATCTCAGCACGTGGAACTCGCTCGCCGTGGGAACTAAGGGCAAGTTGAGTAATCTGCTAAAAGCCCAGACTTTCGCCGACAAGGCCCCCAAGCCTGTCCGGCCTAACAGCCCTATCTGCTCCAACTTATTATTTCATTTGTCTACTAATAAATGATTGATTTTATGCACGTGGTGATACGCGGGCTCGTTCGCGTTTGGTTGGCAAACATGGAGTGAAGCAAATTGCATTACACACACTCTCCTCCTGCTGTTTGCGGCTCACCCTGCTTGTGCCTTGCTTGTTTGGTGGCTGTTGGCTGCTTGTACCTTGCTTGTTTGGTGGCTGTTGGTTGCTTGTACCTTGCTTGTTTGGTGGCTGTTGGTTGCTTGTACCTTGCTTGTTTGGTGGCCGTTGGCTGCTT